>NW_016805931.1:5991388-6014478 GCF_001698545.2 Rhinopithecus bieti | reverse complement strand
CCCGCCCCTCCAGTCATCAGTGGTGTCCATTTGGCCCTCTTTACCTCAACTTAAGTTTCACCTTTTTCTGGTTTGGAAAGGGAAAACTACATTTTTTTTGTTTTGAGATGGAATCTTGCTCTGGAGTGCACTGGTGCTCACTGCAACCTCCCTCCCAGGTTCAAGTGATTCTCCTGCCTCAGCCTCCCGAGTAGCTGGGATTACAGGTGCCCGCCACCACACCCAGCTAATTTTGTATTTTTAGTAGAGAGGGGGTTTCACCATGTTGGCCAGGCTGGTCACGAACTCCTGACCTCAGGTGATCCGTCCTCCTTGACCTCCCAAAGTACTGGGATTACAGGCGTGAGCCACCGTACCCGTCCAAACTACATTTTTTTAAAAAAAGTTAAAAAGCAAAAACGAAACAAAAGTTGGGAAGGCAAGTGTTCTGCTCCATTTCATTAGTAGGCTGACGTTCCTAAACTCTCCAGGAACCTCTCCTGGTTGTTGGGACCATTGTTACACGGTTGAGAACTGTGAGTGTTCGGATGCCCAGGGGAAACATTTTTCCCCATTTACTTCTCAAAATAAGGTAGGAATAAGGCATGGAAAAATATAAATGAGTAAATATAGTCCTTGCTACCTTGGAATAATTGGTGATAAAGTGCAGGTGCATCTTATTTTCATTCTATCAAGTCATTTTCTAATTGGATGCTCTTGAAACAGTGGCTCATTGCTTGTACTTGTTCACTCCTGTTTTCTTGCTAGTATCCTGTTTTGGGGGCAGGGCAACTACTCTGGTGAATGATCAAATGTTTAGGCAAATATATCCTGGTGTTATAAGCTCATTAAATTTCTTGTCATTTCTTGCAGTGTGCTGGGAAGTGCTGTTTGTGGCCCGTTTTTGCAATGTAGAATCTCTTGCGAGAGCCATGGAAGTTCCTTCTTTGATAATTAGTCCTCTTGCTTTAGGCAGTGCCATTAAGAACTCCATATAAGCTGCCAACACTTTGTGGATGTGCAGAGCCCCGTGAGCTTCCTATAGCTACTACTGCAAGTAAAATTTTCAGATGCTTCTGAAGTTTGACCCACTTATCTTAGCACAGAGGTTCTCAAGCTTCAGCACTGGAGGATCACCTGGAATTGCTTGTTAAGACACACATTGCTGGGATCCACCTCCAGGGTGTTAGAGTCATTAAGTCTGGGGTGAAGCCTGAGAATGTGCATGTCGAACCCGTTCCCAGGTGATGCTGATGTTGCTGGTTTTGAGACATACTTTGAGATCCACTGCCTTGGATTGAGAGCTGACCTGGGATTTAGAGCTCAAATAGCTAAGTAAACATCCTAAGGAAAATGGAAAAACCAGCGCAGTGAGTGATTGAATTACTGTTTGTTCAGTATCACAGGGAGCATAGTATTACATAAGGGCTTTGGGGAATATTTTAGGTAAGTATATATAACTCTTGCCACCTAGGATGTTCATAGTAACTATAAGACAGTATTTTTGTTTTCCAAGTAATTTTAATGATCCTGTAGATTCTCATCCTTTTTGTATATAATATAAATCTAATAGTTTATTGTTTAGTATAAAATGAAATCTTATTTTACACAAGCAGCAAGCAACTATTTTTTCAGATTTTCCCCTTATAATTTAAGAGAAAGTTATAAATAGAAAAGTTAAAATAGAAAAGATATGGGCTTCAAAAAAACTTTGCAAATATGTTGCAATAATACAAATGATTTCACTGTTGAAATCCATTTGTGAAAGTAGGCTTTACTTATATTTTGGGTCCTGCCTTCTATAAAATGGTCAGAGTTGCTTTTATTAAGATCATATACTCAGTGACCTAAGGACAAGATGGAGGTTATAAGCAGCCCTTTAAGGCCTCAGAGCTTGGCCTAGAGAGTCAAAACAGCTCTTTGAACTGGCATCTCAGCTTGTCATTTAGGCAAATTGTTTATTCTCTGCAAAGAACCAACCTTAGGCTTTGTTGATCTACCTATGTATATTTGCTTTTTATTTATTTGCATTATTTCATTCATTCTGTTTTCTTCGACTTTGCTAGTTTTCTTTGAAGTTTGTGAAATAAATGCTTAGATCATTGATTATCAAAATTGTGTCTATTCTAATATATATAATAATATATTATATATATAATAAGGCTATACATTTTGCCCTTAGCACAGCTTTAGTAGCCTCCAACAAATTTTGATGTGCTGTGTTTTTATTATAAATCAGTTTGAAATACGTATTCTAATTCTATTATGATTTCTTGGGCCTATGGATTATATATAAGTATATTTCTTGTAAACATATGGGGATTATTTGATGTCTTTAAACCTCAGATTTTCTATTTTTAAAATGAGTTAATATAACCAAAATATTTGGCATAATGTCTAGCAAAGTCAGTGTTTCATTAATGGTAGCTATTGCTATAATTGTTTTTCTTTGCTCCAGGGGTCTGGGTAGAAATCTTAGCTTACATTCCTGTACAATAGTTTGGGTTGCAAAAAATCCTAACTTCTATCTATAACGTATATGCAGCACCCATATGTTTGTACTCTACAGGGATTTACCCAATAAAAATGTTCTGACTTATGAATTTTAACTACTGTATTCTTTTTTAGGGCTTACTTTCCTGCTAATGTTAGGTATTGCGAAGGCCATGAGAAAGTTTGATTCTAGTCTTTAAGTGACTTTATATCCTAAAGTCTAAAATAAAAGTATATTTTTAACATTTAAAAAATTAAGATGAACCTGTATTCTATGTGTACATTTAATACAGTACTCTTTTAACTCATACAAATTTTTAAAAATAATTTCAACTTTCATTTTAGATTAAGGGGTATGTGTGCAGGTTTGTTACATGAGTGTATTTGTGTGATGGTGAGATTTGGGATATGAAAGATCCCGTCACCCAGATAGTGAACATAGTACCCAACAGTTAGTTTTCAACCTTGTCTACCTTCCTCCATCCCCTGTCTGTTAGTCTTCAGTGTCTATTCTTGTCGTCTTTATGTCCATGAGTACCTAGTATTTGGCTCCCACTTATTAGTGAAAACATGCAGTATTTGGTTTTCTGTTCTTGTGCTAATTAGTTTAGGATAATGGCCTCCAGCTACATCCATGTCACTTAAAAGGACATGATTTCATTCTTTTTTTATGGCTGCATAGTATTCCACAATGTCTATGTACCACATTTTCTTTATCCAATTCACCACTGATGGGCATCTAGGTTGATTCCATGTCTTTGCTATTGTAACTCACAAAACTTTGATAAGCTAATGTATATTAACATTTGTTGTGTCTTATAATTGAGGACATATAATTATTATTTTAATTCAAAGGGTTTATAGCACGCTCATATTGTTGAGTAATTCAAATGATTTTGAGTAATTTCAAACATTTTTCTTCAGGACTTTTCTCATCTACACTCTTCCCAGATTCAGAAAAGATATTACACACAGGATAGAGCCTGAATTTGTCCCAGTACCACCAACTACCAGGCTTTGTTTAGGGAAACTCTACTCACAAACATTTTTGGGAAGATAAGTAGAGTAACCTGTTTCCCAAGGTGTTTTTGTTTTAAATGAAGTTTTCCCAAAATATTTAATTACTATTTGAAAAAAATATTACCCAGGTGATTGCAATGTTCAGCCAGGGTTGACAACCACTAGGGAGTTGATCTAGGACAATTCATTTTCCCACTTTCTTAGCCAGCTTTTCCCAAAAATAATTCCACCCCATTTGACCATTTTAACAGATATTGCTTCTTTTGCATACTTAGAGATAAAGATTAAATTGCAAAAACCTCTGGGAGTTACCAAAAAAATTAAACATAGAATTATACGAACCAGCAATTTTATACCCAAATGAACTGATAACAGGTGATCAAACAAAAACTTGTACATGAAATGTTCACAGCAGCATTGTTCATAATAGCCAAAACATGAAAATAACTCAAATGCCCATCAACACATGAATGGATAAACAAAATGTGGTGTATCCACACAATGGAATACTATTAGCCACAAAAAGGGGAAAAGTATTGGTACATGCTACAACATGGCAGAACCTTGAAAAGATTATGCTAAATGAAAGAAGCCAGACATAAAAGATCACATATTATATAATTATATTTATATGAAATGTCCAGAATAGGTAAATCCAAAGAGACAGAAAGCAGATTAGTGGTTGATGAGGGTTGGAAGAGGGGGTGTGGAGAATGTGGTGGGTGACTGTTTAATGAGTACAGAGTTTCCTTGGGGTAATGAAAATGTTTGGAAACTAGATAGAGATGATGTTTGCATAACATTGTAAATGTACCGGAAAATCTGCATAGAGATGTCATTGACCACAAATGCAATATTTTTCATTTATTACCAACAAAAAAAATCCCCCCAAAACCCCCTAGAGATGTAAATAAAGGGTTAAAGTGAAACTACTGATGCTTTAGTTAGACGCTCACTTATTTGTATGGTTCCATTTAAGTTCCTGTGTGGAACCTTTGCAATGTCTTTAAAACTAAGGTACTTCATCTATGAGATCTAAGAGCATTGTGGAGATTAATTGGACTAATGTAACAAAGTTCTAGATTTTGTAAAACGTACCAAAGTAATACATTTTAATTACAACTAGTTAATATTGTTCTTTCTACTCTGACTTCTGGGTCATACTTCCCTTTGGGTTACGGTTGTGAAGTGGTCATAGGCATTGTTGGAATCCAGCTGATGGGAGGTTGAATTTGACATATATTTAGTTTGGATTACGTGGGAGATATTTATGTGATAGTATAACTTAGTGTGATAGGCTGTATAGTGGCTTCAAAGATACCCAGGTCCTAATCCCTGGAACCTGTGGATGTTACCTTAAATGGCAAAGGAGACTGCAGATGAGATTAAGTTAAGCATCTAAGCATCTTGCAACAGCAAGGTTATCCTAGATGGGTTCTAAATGCAATCATAAGTGTCCTTATAAGAGGGAGGGGTGACACAAAAAAGATGTGACCACTGAAGCAAGATGCTACACTGCTGGCTTTGAAGGTGGAGGAGGGGTCCACAAGCCAAGGAATGCTGGAAGAGGCAAGGGACCAGACTTTCCTCTATAGCCCCTGGAGGGGGTGTAGCCTGCTGACACATTGATTTTGGCCTAATGAAACTGATTTCACATATCTGGCCTCCAAAACTGTAAGAGAATAAATGTACATTATTGTAAACCAGGGAGTGTGTGGTAATTTGTTATAGCAGCCATAGGAAACTAATGTAGATAGCTGAGTCCTTGCTGGCTAGAATGATGTTGGAATGGCTTCCAGTAACATTGCCCACTGTGTCAACCCACCAGCAGAGTAACAGGAAAGGAGAGAGCCAGTATGTTAGTATGATGCAAATTGCATCATATAGAGTCTAGCACCAGAACTGTGTATGCAGTGTAGCAGAGTTTAAAATGTAGATAGCCAGAAGTCAGTCTTCTGAAAATTGGAAAGCAATTCCAATTTTCAAGCTTGTAAAATTGTTTTCATTGATTTCTACTCAAATTGGAAATTCTTTCCTATCATCATGTTTGATGATGCCTAATAAAAGCTACAAATTCATCATACTGTTTTTTTCTTTTTTTGCTGGAAAATGTACAAAATAGAATGTATCTGAATTTCCATGTAGGGCCCAAGCATGCTGTCATAATACAAACAGTATGCATACATCTCTCTCTCTCTTTTCTGAGTGTGTGTGTGTGTGTGTATGTGTGAAGTCATATGTTTTATGCTTTCCCATATATCAGATTATGTTTTAGCATTTCAGAGGCACTGTGTTCTGCTAAAATCCTGTGGTTCCAGATGAAACGGCAAACACTATTGCCAGCAATGTGATAAAACAACCAAAGAAAGTGTTCAAGTGACCCGACTCATAAAACTCACCAATAAGTCAATATATGCAGTAAAAGAGTTATTATAAGAGCAGCTAAGAGTAATTAATGTGAATAAGTGTGTAGCTTAACACAGTGAAGTATCACTTTTAAATGCATTTGCATTTCTTGTGGGTAAGGATTAGCAAACTCTGACCTGGGGATCAAATCCAGCCTACTGTTTTATTTGTAAAAAGTTACACTGGAACACATTCCCACCCATTTATTAACATACTGTTTATTGCTGCTTTTGTTCTAGAAAAGCAGAGTTGAGTAGTTGAAAAAAAGACTGTGGCCAGGCACAAATGTCTCATGCCTATAATCCCAGCACTTTGGGAGTCCGAGGTGGATCACTAACTGGTCACTAACTCCTGGGCTTAAGTGGGTGGATTACTTAAGCCCAGGTGTTAGTGACCAGCCTGGGCCACATGGTGAAACGCTGTTTTACAAAAGTATAAAATTAGCTGGAGGTGGTGGTGTGAACCTGTAGTCCCAGCTACTGGGGAGGCTGAGGTGGGAGGATGACCTGAGCCTGGGAGGTCAAGTAAGGCTGCAGTAAACTGAGATCATGCCACTGCACTCCAGCCTGAGTGACAAAGTGAGATCCTACATCCAAAAAAAAAAAAAAAGAAAGAAAAGACTGTAATATAAGGCCCCCAATGTCAAAAATAATTACTATCTGATCCTTTACAAAAGTGTTTGCTAACTCCTTCCCTTGTGTATGCTTTGATTTCAGATTAATTATATCTTATATGTTATATATGTGATATATAAGATATATATATCTCTCTCTAATATGTTATGTATTTAAGAATTATTCACTATGCCATGAACTATAGATACAAAAGAAGTATCTCTAGAGAAAGCCAAAAACAAACACGGAAAGAAAGAAGGCTAGCAGAAGCTTCAAAATATCAAACACTCTATTACTGTGTGGCAATATAAACTAAAAACTAATGCTCAAAATCATGGAGATAGGAAAAAGAATCAAGACAACCAAAAAATATGATTAATAAAAATGAAGACAGAAGACATAAAGATGTTTATGAGAACCAGGGTCTTTTCAAGCAGGAGGTGAAAAAGGATTGAGGAGATGGACATGGCAATGAAGAAGAACTTAATTTGCACACAGTCAACAGAGGGGGCAGGAGGGCCAACACAGCTGCAGTTCTGCCACATTATTTATTTTGGTAAGTACTGTCATCTTTTGTTATGAGCCATATGTCATTCAACAGTGTTTAATGGCTTTTTTCCAAATCATGACCCCATAATATTTACTGAGAATTAAACAGAACTTACAATCGAAAAAAGAGATAATTCTTAATTAGATATTTTGGGGAAAAAATCATTGTCATATGACAAGATAATCAAAGAGTAGTCAGCTAAAACTATACGAATGAAGTATTCTAAAAATGTGTCAGACAGCTAATTAACACAATATTTTATTTTTCTAAAGATCTTGCAGTGTTTGTTATCTTTATCACCATTAGTCATCTTTATCACCTCTTTAAGTTTGCATTTTATTGTCACTTTAAAAAATTTTAAATAAATGTCCATTTTGTATCTAGCATTCTGTATCTTTATGTAATAGTATCTTATATTCTATATCTGTATCACATATTCTATATGTACTTTATGTAGCTGGGATTACAGGCACACGCTACCACATCCAGCTAATTTTTGTATTTTCAGTAGAGATGGGTTTTGCCATGTTGGCCAGGCTGATCTCAAACTCCTGACCTCAAGTGATCTGCCCCCCTTGGCTTCCCAAAGGGCTGGAATTACAGATGTGAGCCACCACACCCAGCCCCATTTTATCTTAATTTATAAGAATATATAATTATATTTATAATTTTATTCATTTTATATTAATTTTCTATGACTTAGATGAAGGCTAAAGCTCTAGTTTCCTTTGTATTTTCAGGTAGAGGATTTTAATTCCACTGAGTACCTGATCATTTTACAGTACCTAGTCAAATAAATATGAAATTTGAAGAATTTAAGTTTTTAAATCTTAAGTGCTTACATACATTGAAGAAAACAAACATTGCTTAAGCAGTTTTTAAAAACCTTGATAAGAGGTCATCAACATGATTTAAAGTGAAATTAGGCTAATGTGACTAGCAATTAGAATGAGATTAGCTTATAGTATTGGGAGGTATACATGGAAAACTCTTGGAGAGTCTTTTATTGCACACCAAGAGAAAACATGAGAACGAAAAATAAGTTGCATTTTTCTGTATGTTTCCAAAATGAAATGCTGGCACACCTCAGAAAGAAAAAGAATACACGAGTAAATATGAAAGAAACTATATAAAGGATTTAATTATTTCAAATTGCCTGTTTTTTTTTTTTTAGTGCCTGTTTCTTTTTCAACCGGGATTATAGTGCTAGAAGCTTTTATTGAAGCTT
The DNA here is from genome assembly GCF_001698545.2 of Rhinopithecus bieti. Lineage (NCBI taxonomy): Eukaryota > Metazoa > Chordata > Mammalia > Primates > Cercopithecidae > Rhinopithecus > Rhinopithecus bieti. Next base: position 6,006,188 of record NW_016805931.1, on the reverse strand, counting down.
TTATTTATTTATTTTTAAAGGAATGGTTACTATTCTTAGGAAAAGTGGCAGTAAATATAGTTAATAATGGTAATTACAATTTTATAAACTCATTCAAAAGTCTTGATTTTAAAGGTGATAGTAAAAAAATATATATCTATTTATCTTGTTCCCTGAAGAATGGTAGTACTCCTGACCGCTGAGAGACTGTCCTCCTTGGCATATTTGATGGCCTTCAAAGCCATCATACTTCAGTATTCAATGTCAAAAATTTATTTCCATTTACTAACTTTGCTTAGAACTCACCTATATTTACCTTTCCTCCTATGACTTATAAGATAATATTAACATCTACATAACAGAACCTCACTCACAGAATGTTCGAGCCACAAAGGTGCTCTGAGAACCTCTGCCTCAACAGCCTCATTTCATAGATGAGAGAAGCCCAGAGAGGTAAGGGTGCCTTCCAAAACTCTAGTGCCTGTTTCTAGACATGGAACCAGAACAGCCCTTGACATTTCCCATCACACTTTTCTGCTTATTATGTGGCATGAGCTTGTCTTTAACACGGAATTGAATTATTGCACATTACATTGCATTCATCATGGCCTGCCCTTCAGGCAGTCTTATGTAACAGTCTATTATAAAACATCTGAGAAAAACCATCCACTATCCTTTCAGATGTTCTCGAAACAATTTATATTAAATGCTAATAAAATGAAGCAGAAAATGCCAGATAAACTTTTTAAAATAAAGATTTTGTGATTCATTGGGTTTAATTATCAGTTTTATTTTAGCATTACTTTGATACATTTCATGAAATATACAGACAGAACTAAAGCCACATTTAAAAGGCAATTAAGAAAACCCAGACATTAAGATGTAATTTACATACATTTAAATCTATTTAAAATGTACAGTTCATTCATTTAGTATAACCACAGAGTTGTGCAAACATCACCACCATCTAATTCTAGAACATGTTAGAACCCCAAAAGAAGCTTCATATTCATTAGCATTTTGCATTCCTGGCAGCTCCCTCTTGCCACCCTGTACTCTCAGTCTTAGCAACCACTAAGCAACTTTCTGTCCTCATAGACTTGTCTATTCTAGACATTTCCTATAAATGGCATCATACAATATGTGGTATTTTGTGACTGGCTCTGGCTTCTTTCACTTAGTATAATGCTTTCACATTTATCGTGTAGCATATGTACGTGCCTTTACCTTTTACAGCTGAGTAATATTCCATCGTATGTGTATTCCACATCTTTATTTATCCATTCCTCACTTGATGAATATTTGGATGGTTTTCACTTTTTGGCTACTATGAACAATGCTGCCATGAACATTTGCGAGCAAGTTTTTGTGTGGCATTATGTTTTCATTTCTTTTGGTACATATCTAGAAATAGACTTACTGGGTCATAGAGTGACTCTATGTTTAATATTTTGAGGAATTCCCAGACTGTTTGCAAAGTGACTGCATCATCTTATAATCTCACCAGTAAGTATGGCATGAGGATTCCAATTTCTTCACAGCCTTGTAAAAGGAAAATTTTACAATTATAATTATTTGGCAAAAATTCAATGAATTTTTTTAGCATCTATTTTGTGAAAGGTCTTGTTTGAGGTGCTATAATTTTTTTAACGCTATCAATTTTTGTGGAAAAAATTAGAACTTTTCTAAAGGAGATTATTTTTAAAGTTTATTACTTATTATTTATTTTTATTAATGCATGCTATTTGTACATATTTATCAGGTACATGTGAGAGTTTGATACATGCATACAGTATATAATGATCAAATCAGGGTATTTAGAAAATCCATTACCTCAAGCATTTGTTATTCCTTTGTGTTTGGAACATTTCAGATCTTCTCTTTCAGCTATTTTGAAATATGCAATATAGTTTTTTAAACTATAGACACTCTATTGTGCTATTGAACACTAGAACTTATTTCTTCCACATAACTGTATGTTTGTACCCATTAACCAATCTCTCCTCATCCCCCCAGCCCTTTCCCAGTCTCTGGCATCTGTCATTCTATTCCCTGCCTCCATCAGATCAACTTTTTAGCTCCCACATATGAGTGGGAACATGTGATACTTGGTTTTCTGTGCCTGGTTTGTTTCACTAAACATAATGACCTGCAATTCCATCTCTGTTGCTACCTATGACGAGATTTCATTTTTTTATGGCTGAATAGTATTTTGTTGTGTATATACCACATTTTCTTTATCCATTCATCTGTTGATGGACTCTTGGGTTGATTTCATACTTTGGCTATTGTGAATAGAGCAGCAATAAATCTGGGGGCTATGGTTATCCCTTTCATTTATTGATTTCCTCTCCTTTGGATAGATGGACAGTAGTGGGATTGCTGGGTCAGATGGTAGTTCTATTTTTAGTTTTTAAAGACAATTTGATGCTGTTTTCCGTAATGATTGTGCTAATGTACATTCCCACCAACAATGCGTAAAGAGTTCCCTTTTCTCCACATAATCACCAGCATCTGTTATTTTTTGACTCTGATAATAACCATTCTAACTGGGGTGAGATGGTATCTCATTGTGGTTTTGATCTGTATTTTCCTGATGATTAGTGATGTTGAGCAGTTTTTCCTAAACCTGTTAGCCATTTGTTTGTTTTGTTAGAAGCATCTATTCATGTCCTTTGCTCACTTTTTAGTGAGATTATTTGATTCTTTTCTGTCGAGTTGTTTGAGTTCTATGTATATTCTGGATATTAGTCCCTTGTTGGATGAATAGTTAGCAATTTTTTCCCCATTGTACATGTTATCTCTTCACTCTATTGATTGTTTCCTTTCCTGTGCAGAAGCTTTTTAGTTTACTGTAGTTCCATTTGTCTATTTTTGTTTTGGTTGCCTCTGCTTTTGAGGTCTTAGCCATAAAATCTTTGCCTAGATCAATATCTTGAAGCATGTCCCCTATGTTTTCTTTTAGTAGTTTTATAGTTTCAGGTCTCGTATTTAATTCTTTAATCCATTTTGAGTTGATTTTTATACATGGTGAGAGATAGAGGTCTAGTTTCATTCTTCTGCATGTGAATATCCAGTTTTCTTAGCATGATTTATTGAAAAAAAAAGTCCTTTCCCCAGTGTATGTTCCTGGTAACTTTGTCAAAAATTGCCTGGCTGTAAATATATGAATTTATTTCTGGATTCTCTATTCTGTTCCATTGGTCTATGTATCTGTTTTTATAACAATAGCATAGTGTTTTGGTTACTAAAGTTTTGTAGTATATTCTGAAATGTGTTAGTGTGATACCTTCAGCTTTGTTCTTTTTATTGAGTATTGCTGCTATTTGGACTCTTTAATGGTTCTATATGAATTCTAGGATTGTTTTTTCTATTGATTAGAAGAATGTCATTAGTATCTTGATAGGAACTGCATTAAATCTGTAGCTTGCCTTGGGTAGTATAGTCATTTTTAACAATATTAATTGCTCCAATTCATGGGCATAATATGTCTTTCTATTTTTTGGTATCTTCTTCAATTTCGTTCATCAGGGTGTAGTGTTTTTTGTTTTGTTTTGTTTTGTTTTTCGTATAAATCTTCCACCTCCTTGGCTAAATTTATCCCTGGGGATTTTTTGAAGTTATAAATGAGGTTGCTTTCTTGATTTTCATTTCAGTTAGTTGGCTACTGGTGTATAAAAACACAATGATTTTTTTTACATTGATTTTGTGTCTTGTAACATTACTGAATTTGTTTACCAGTTCTAAGAGGATTTTTTGGTGGAGTTTTTAGGTTTTTCTATGCATAAAATCATGTCATCTGAAGGAGAGACTATTTGGTTTCTTCATTTTTTTTTAAATTGGAATCTCTCTCTGTCACCCAGGCTGGAGTGCTCTGGTGTGATCTTGGCTCTCCACATCCTCTATTTCCCAGGCTCAAGTGATCCTCCCACCTCAGCCTCCTGAGTAGCTGGGACTACAGGTGTGTGCCACCATGCCTGGCTAATTTTTGTATTTTTCATAGAGACAGGGTTTCATCATGTTGTCTAGTCTGGACTTGAACTCCTGGGTTCAAGCGATCTGCCCACCTCAACCTCCCAAAGTGCTGGGATTATAGGCTTGAGCCACCACACCTGGCTGGCATCCTGTTTTCCAGTTTGGATGTCTTTCATTTCCTCTCTTTCTGGAAAGAGAAAGTCTGGCTAGGATTCCAGTATAATGTCAAATAAGAGTGGTGAGAGTAGGCATCCTTGTCTTATTCTAGTTCTTAGAGGAAAGGCTTTCAGTTATTCCCCGTTCAGTACGATGTTAGCTGTGGGCTCGCCATATATGGCCTTTATTATGTTAGGGTATGTTCCTGCTATACCCAATTTGTTAAGAGTTTTCATCATGAAGGGCAGGGGGAAAGGGATTCTTTTCTGAAGGGGGTTGTGTCACTCAGTGTCTGATGAGGATATAGAAGTCAGTATTTGGTGAGAGATAATAATTCAAAGAGGGAAAATTTACTATAAAGAATTATTAACTGGTAAAATGTGATTAACTACAAAAGGAGTAAATTACATGCTAAATAACACAGAAATAGCAAACATAGGGAGGAGCTGCTACTTCTAGGACTGAGGGAGGATACCCAAGGAAGGAACAAACATGGAAGGGTCTTTCTCCTCAGCCTTTCCCCTCAAGGCTGAGATTCAGACCTTGTTGGAGAGGATGGGGCTGTGGTCCCCAGGATAGAAAAGTTCCTTGAGGTACCATAGACCAGGCCTGGTGAGTCGGGTGCTGGCTGTTGGGTGTCAGTGGATCAGCACTCTGGTCAGAAAAGTGCCTTCTAGGGTGCTGGCAAAACCCACTGGAAGGTGGTCGCCGCTGGGTCTCCTGCATACTGCTGGCAAGGAAATTGCCTGTTTCGGTGACAATAAAACTCAACAGGAAGCCCTCACTAGGTGCTGGTGAAACTCACTGTAGGGTGACTCTCCCATATACCACTGGTGGCGGCCACAGGTAAGAAGAACCAGGAAGAATCAAGAAGGAATGATCCTTTCTTTGCTATATCTTGTTTTATTTTATTTATTTATTTATTTATTTATTTATTTATTTATTTATGACAGAGTTTTGCCTTTTTTCCCCAGCTGGAGTGCAATGACACGATCTCGGCTCACTGCAACCTCTGCCTCCTGGGTTCTAGTGAATCTCTTGCCTCAGCCTCCCAAGTAGCTGGGATTACAGATGCGTGCCACCATGCCCAGCTAATTTTTTATTTTTACTAGAGATGGGGTTTTACCATGTTGTCCAGGCTGGTCTCAAACTCCTGGCCTCAGGTGATCCTCCTGCCTCTGCTTCCCAGAGGGCTGTGATTACAAGCATGAGCCACTGCACCTGACCCCTTTGCTATACCTTGTAATGTCTTTTCTACACTCTACCAACAGCACATGACATTGCACTGGCTGACCAAGGAGCCAGATTAATATCATGGAACAGGGCAAAGAAGGGTGGATTTGGAGCTGAGAGGCAATATATTGGTAACTGTCTCAGTCAACTCCTTTGGCTTCTTAGCTTCCATATGCATGATTATATATATATTTGAACTCTGTATAACACAGAGTCAACTCTGTTCTTCAGAGAAGTGCAGAGTTCTCACCCCTTTCCCCAAATGAGGAGACACACAGTTCCAACAGTCATCATAGTCTCAGCTGGCTGTCTTAAATACTCCTCAAATCCAAGTCCCACTGAATATTCTGTTACCTAAAGGCTAAATTGTAGAGTTTACATTCAAAATCTTTCATAAAATAATGAGAAGGAGAGAAAAAGGAAAAAGGAAAATTGTTAATATATACAAATACACTCAGATACAAAACTATCAGAATTCTCATTTTTGTAATTGATTGAGAGGCTATAGTTGGTGTCTACGGCGTCCTTCTTCTAATGCCTATTCTATATTTCCATTGCCCTTAGATGGTCAGGATTCTTTGTCTGGGGAGTGATCCAAACTTTCATTTCTAAACGGCCTGAATCCTCAATAATCCTGCCCCCTCCTTTTGACTCCTGCAGTTTCCCATTAACCTTTATTTCACACCTTGAGTCCAGGTTCTTTGGAGGTAGCTAATGTTGGAGATGATGCATCTGGTCCTGGGCAGGTGTCCGGTGAGATGATTGTTTTTCCCTTTGGTCCTGGTCGTCGGACCTCATACATTGCCGTTGAGCCATTGCCTGTTTCTGTCTGCATGGCATATTTACCTCGGAGGCTCTTTCTACTATGTTCATGTGACACTTGAGGGAGCTGCATCATTACAGTTTCTTCTCCAAAATGCTGGGGTGGAGGGGGAAGGGCAGCAGGGCGGAGGAAGAGGGATCCAGAATCCCTGCACGGACTCCTCTGGCTGGATGCCAGATGCAGCCACTCTCTCCCCCATCTCTGTGCTCCTCTTCTGGGTGGTGGTAGGGTGAGATGGGAAATTCTTGTTGGTCTTGGATACTTAGTAAAGACATCAGTACATTTTGTTAGCTTTAAAGGTTTAGTTCTTAGCACTTTGCCACCCTGGGAAATCAGTGCCAGCAAATCCCATAGAACTTGTCTGCTTTTTGCCTCAATTTATCCGTCCCTGAAGACAATAAACAAAGAGCTGACATTCTGCTTATAAAAGGGTAGTGTAGTAAAAAACGAAGAACATATTATATCTCACAACTCATTTCCCATCTTTTAATAAATACTGATAGATTTAAAATAGCTAAAATTGAAAATAGATGCCTATTTGAAAATTTACTAATTACATTCTAGCAGTTATACATGAGATATTTATTATACATCACGTGTAATATAAATTTAATTATCTGTGGTATAAATAGACATTCCTAACCACTTCCTTTTAAGTATTTTCTCTTGAACTTTCAACATTTGTATTGGATTCAGAACGCGAAACAAGCACAACTCTTAAAAGTGTCAGACATGCTAGATTTCTTTCTCGCTCCCATGGAAAAAGTAAACACAGCATAAAACACTCGTCAAATTTTAGAAGTTAAGAGTGTGCTTTATGTAGTTTATCCTAGAAAAATCCTCAAGTTATACAAACTTTTAGATTACGAAAGGTTTTATGTCAGTTTGAAGATGGCAACAGAACAATTGGCAATTGGCAGGTTCAAGAATTTATACACAAAGGTGAAAGGCTTTTGGAACAACCAGAGTTTTCTTTCAAGTCTAACTTCCTAATTTATCTGAAAAACTGTGAGATGCCATGCAAGAAGACTTTAGAAATCACCCCAATGTCCCTCAATCAATCTGGTTCAAATATGCGGAATTGGAGGACAGGTCAAGAAAGCAGATGCTGAAACAGGAGGAAATGAAGTCAGCTTATTGTGAACATGACTTTTTCCCATCTAAAAAAAGATGATAGTTTACATTATTTTGAGAATTGTGGGGTGGGAGAAGCAGATCAGTCCTTTCATACTGCTGAAATATAATTTTCCTGGCCACACATCTTCCTCATTAATTGTCTCCAATTCTTTGAATTGTTCTTTCTTTAGTTAGAAGTTAGACTTGAAAGAAAACTCTGGTTGTTCCAAAAGCCTTTCACCTTTGTGTATAAATTCTTGAACCTGCCAATTGCTCTGTTGCCATCTCCAAATGACCAAAAAAAGAACAAAAGAAAGAACAAAAGAAAAAAAAACCTTCCTACATTTTTTTCTATTATAAAATAATTTTATAGTTGTATTTACCAAATCTTTAAGCACGAATGTGGTAACCAGTGAAAACAGCTTATTCTGTGGTGGCATGAAATGACAAAAAATATGTATATATTCTCTTTTATTTTCTCTGTCTTTATTCTCCATCCATATGTACTGAAGGGTAGCTAGACGGTTTTCTGCAGAAGTCTGAGTGTCCCTTGTCCCAGGAGAGAGTTGAGATGCTTTTGTTACCTGGATCTGTGCTTCTGGAGCTACTTCACTGGATTGATGTTTAGGGAGGACTAGAAAGTTGAAGGGGAGAAGTCTAACCATGAAAGATGTTGGAGTGCTAAGATCCCTGATTGTGGTACCTATAGATAAATACTGTGGCTTTGAGAGGCAGAGCAAAGACTCCAGTGGAATATGTTTTGCAGTGAGCAACAGCATCACCCACCATGGAATAAATCACTTGGGGGTGGATAATGTATTTCAAGGTTCTGTGATTCAAGACTGTGGGACAGACCAGAGGCCCTTCCCCAAATAGGTTTCACAAGCCCCAGTCTTCTCATCTTGGTGATGGTGGCCAGAGAATGACTGAGTTTGGGTTTTCTGTCAGCCCGAATGGGAGAGGTTCATTCACTTGGAATTAGATTTGCAAAAGGTAAAGAAATGTGGTATTTCAGGTACCTGTGGATTGTGAAACAAATTCATGCTCACTACATTTGTTTCAAAAGCATAAATAGGCCCTGCCTTCTGCCTATATCTACTCTACACATATAGTGTGGAACAGTATAATCAGGCCAGTGTAAGACCATTTCAGGTTCCTTTTTGAGCCAGAAGATTAAGTTCCATAAAAAGTGAAGAAAAGCCAACAATTTAACACAAGAAATGTTTACCGACTAACTACTCTATGCTAGGTCTGTGAGTATGAAGAAATAAATGTGACATATCCCTTGAGAAAGCACAAATAATCCAAAGAATTCATAAATATACAAATGATTAACTACATCAATAAAAAAGTCTTTTTGATGGGTGTGGCCAGGTCTAGGGCTGGAAGGCTCACCTCAGCATTGCAAAAGAATTAGTCTTCAGTTGTGTTTCATGGAGTAAAAGAGATATGTTTAGGCCAAAAGAATTGGAGGAAAGGGATAGAAATCTCATTTTTGTTCATCTGCAATATTAGTTTCCCCATAATCAAACACGTTCATGTAAAAAGCAGTTTAGTAGCCAAGAAATCACCAAAATTGTTCATTATGAAAATCTGGAGACTTAGGCACAGATAAAGTTGATGTTCTGAAGCTCACAGAATTTGCTAACCTATTACTTAGGGGGAATATACCCCTGAAGATCATTACTTGAAGAAAAAATACACATTTCCTTTGGAAGAAAGTAAAATCAGAAATCTTGAGGGTTCTCTTGAAGAAAATCAGACCTGTAGTTCTAACCAGTCCACTGACCTTAGTTGAGAATGTTAATGTGCCAGAGAAACAAATGAATGCTCACCTTTCCAAGGAAGATAGTAGAAAATAACCCCCTTGACTATCTTCAGATGGAAGAAAGAACTCTTTTTTTTTTTTTTCCCACGATGGAGTTTCACTCTTGTTGCCCAGCCTGGAATGCAACGGTGCAATCTCAGCTCACTGCAACCTCTGCCTCCCGGGTTCAGGCAATTCTGCCTCAGCCTCCCAGGTGGCTGGGATTACAGCCATGCACCACCAAGTCCGGCTAATTTTTGCATTTTCAGTAGAGACAAGCTTTCACCATGTTAGTCAGGCTGGTCTCGAACCCCTAACCTCAGATGATCCACCCGCCCCAGCCTCCCAAAGTGCTGGGATTACAAGCGTGAGCCACTGCGCCCAGCTGAAAAAAGAACTCTTTAATCCACTATGCCTAACCTTTTCCTTTATCCTTTAGATTTAAATGATTAACTTCTGATAATGCTGCAGACATTTTTTTCTGAAAGATTTGTTAATGAATGGATTTCTTTTGAAGGAAGTCCAGGTAAGAGCACAAATAGACAGAAAATTCCAATGATGATCAAATATGAAACATACTATGGTATATAAGAAACATACTATGGTATATAAGAATCCTCTACAGATGTGATTGTAACACCAAGATCAAAGCACAGGGGACTGTATCAATTCATTTCCCTGCAGAAGATAGGATTCTGTAAAGTGAAAGGCAAGTAGCATGTAGAAGAGTAAGGACACTGGGAAGACCCCTAACTGCTGATGGGAGAGCCTAGGCTAGCTCTGGTCCTTCACTGGTCACTGTGAGATCTTAGGCAAATCACTTGCTTTTCTGGGCCTTCATTTTTCTCTTCTGGAACCGAGGTAATTGAATTAGGCCCTTCTTTAAGTCCTAAGATTCCAAAATCTCCAATGCAGGCACATATTAATATTGTACCAGGTAACCTTTGTCTTACATTGAATTGCAGGTATAGTTTGTGCGTATTTGTCTCCCATCCAAAAGTCTGCAGATTCACTAAGGAAGAGTCAGTTAAGGGCTAGTCGGGGGATTTGAAGGATTCAGAGCTGCAGGAGCTATTCTTTATTCCTGGGTAACTCTAAGCCAGAAGATGGAGAAGCTCACCTAAAAGCTCTGCCATCAGGTGTGTGGGTGTTGTTGTACTAGGGTGTGGAGAGAGGAGAATGTCTCAGGATACCAGGTAAGGGTTCCTACGATTGCAGAACCAACCAAAGAGCCTTGGAGGCACCAATGATGAGATTTTCTCTAGTTCTTTGAAAGCCAGGAACTGGGCCATATTATTTTCTGTGAAAGAAAAGAAAAATAAGTGAAAATGCTTCACAGAATATTTTATAGCAACACACTTCTCAGGACTAATTAATAGTTTTAGAAAATGGAGGGAAAGAGCTTATCTGTATAAAGGTTTGAAGATGCACATATCATCTTGGAAAAAAAGAGGCTGTTATTCCATCATTTCCACATACACAGTTTTGTTATAAATATAATTGAAAATTCAACTCTTTCAAAAATAGAATACATGGGCACTGGAGTTTAGGTCACACATAATCAAATTCTAAATTTCTTTTCCAGCAAAGTTGTCCCTGCTGAGGTCAGAGTACAACAAAGAGGGGATGGTGGGCTAAATGCCAAATGAATGAAAAATGAAGATTTTCAGGCAGGGAGTCATCAGCCTTGTCACATGCTGCTGATATGAAACGACTGACCACTGCCTTGAGCAACATGAAGGCATGTGACCTCAATACAAGCTTTTTCTGTGGTTGGAGTAAGATAAAAGAGAACAGGGAGAGAAGTGGAGTCACCAAGTGAGGACAACTCTTTGAAGGAGGTTTGTGGACCATTTGTTGTTATACAGAGGGAACTGCACAGGGGATTTTATGATGAGGGAACAGCTCTATTTGAGAACTGGATGTAATTGCTCTTGAGACCACAGAGAGTCAAGGTTCTCTGTGATTTAATTATTCAGGAAAGAGGCTTTGTAGAAAGCTTACACTTTCTTCAAAGAAAGTCAGTTTCTCTCATTTGCATGTCTCTCTTTTCTAAGTGACTTAATGAAAATTCCTTTCCCACTAACTTGAGTTTTATGTATCTTGTATTGAGTAGACATAAGAAGTGCTGGTTGGCCTGATTTGGTGCAGGACAGGATCCCACAAAGAGGACAGTTTCAGCCTTAAAACCTTTCTTTGTTTGACTTTCTGTGATTAGTTTCCTGAGTGTCTGGTAACAGCTCTGGTTCCTTTGCTGTAGTGTGGTGAGCCTCATCTCTTAGAATAAATTAGTTCACAGGCAGGAGGGATGAAATCATTGTTTTGCTTCAATGTTGGTTCTCCCCCGAGAGGTCTTTCACAGCAAGAGAGTCTGTATTTTTAGAATTATCACGTTCTGTTTCAATGTTGTGAACATTCATTTTAAACCTGCTATACTTAGTAGAGGTTTAATTACCCAAATTGGGAAACTAGTTTCAAACCATCACCTTCTACTTGGTTAATCAAAACAGTCCCCACCACCAGCAAGGGAGACTGGCAATTTCAATCACACAGCCACACCTGGTGAGGGTAAGTGACAAAAGCAATTCCATTGCCTGAGTTCAGCATCTTCAGCACCCATCCAGCCCTGTTGTAGCCCCTCTTTCTTTCAGTAAGACCTTCCTGAAACATACCCTCTGTGGGCCAGGGCTGGGGGGATGTGTCTGCTCCAATGTCTCTGGGGAGTGGCTTTTCTTCCCACACACAAAAGTCGTGATTATATTTTCCAAAATAGCACTCAGGAAACAGAATCTCTCTGTGGCATTTACAGATATGTGAGATGTTGAGGAACTACGGTCTGAATGATGAAATTTCTTGAATTTTTCAGCAATGTCATTTTTTCCTTCATTTACTCACTTCTGGAAGGGCCAGTCTGAGAGCTGGGCTGAGGAGCCCAAGGCTGATGCAGTCATGGATGAGTCTGAGGCAGGGAGACCACTGGTGGGAGAATGGGCAGTGCCAACTGGCTTTACAAATGCTCAGATAGAAATATGAATTTTGCACATTAATTCAGTCACTTGGCAAATATTGATTGGTTGTGGGATAAGCCATGGATCCTGGCACTAGTTTAGTGAGAAAGATACACAGGAATAGGAAAAAAATATCATAATAAATGCACAGTTACAGAGCGAGAGCTCTGAAAGATCATTTTCTGGGAATGCGTAACAGGAGCCCGATGTGATTGATCAGTGAAGCAAATTGGCACTTGAACTGAGATCCACAGTGGTGCTTCCCAAACTTTATGTGCGTATGAATATCTGGGGATCTTGTTAAATGCAGATTCCTGTGCTGCTTCTGGGGTTTGGGGAGGAGCCTAAAATTCTGCATCTCTAATAAGCTGCCATGTGATGCTGACGCTGCTGGTACCAAGGATTCTAAAGGACAAACGTAACAGAAAGCAGGGGTTGGGGGAAATACTTTTCACAGGGAGGGAACAGTCATACACAGCAAAAACAGTCTGCGTAGTACTCTTCTGGTCCCCAACCACTGAGGCAAAAGTCAAGTAATTATTCTACCCTCTTCCGTGACTAATTGGCAGGATATATGTTCCCCTGACAGGACATTTCCCAACTTTAAGGCTGCTGTTTATGTTTACTTCAAAATTCCTTTTACCTCTTGTAAATATTGGGATTTCCCTTTAAAAGGTCAGACAAAAGATATGTCTTCTACCCTTCTCCTTAGAATTTGCCAGAAAACAAGGACAGAAATATGAATTTCACATTTGATAAACCTTGAAGACTAACTACCAAAAAATAATATTTGGAGAGGGCTCTCAATGCAGTGAAAATCAAATATGGGTGCAGAAAGGCTTCTGGAGGGAGGGCTTGGGAACACAGAGCTCAGATAAAGCTGGCAGGAAACTGTTTTCTTAAGGAGATGGCCCTTTGAGGGCAAAACCAACCACTCCTTCTTTGGAATCACGAGAAAGGCAGGTACATGGAGGGTAGAGCTGGAGCATCCCTTTACCCCATTTGACCTCACAGGAAAGTGGAGCAAGCAGAACTGCAGAAAATGTGCAGAAATGCTACAATCAGTCTGTGTCCTAGTAAGGCAGGGTGGAGGAGAGAGGCTGAATTGCCTCCTGCTCTGTAGCTGCCAATGCCTGTTGGCCGGAGAGAGGTAAAAATTCAAACACACACACATAGTCTTGTCATCATGAGTTTGTCCCTGAACCAGGGAGAATTCTTGCTAGCCTGGAACTGCTCATCCCCTTCTCAATAAGACCCTGGACCACTTCCAACATCAGGAAGAACATACTTCATTTAAAGATGAGTAAGGAAAAGGCAACTAGCACAGGAGCTATACAAATAAGTTACAAGACAAAAGAGGAAGAGGACGGGGGACCATAAGGAATCCTCACCAATAACAAGTTGCCATTAAGAAGTAGAAAATTATGACAAAATAAATGTCTATGAACAATGAATTTAATGAAACAATGAAGAGGCTCAAAGCAGAGCAATTGAGAGATCAGGGGAAATAATAGGGTCACTACAGAAGGAAATGAAACAAGAACTTCTGAAGGTCAGGAAGGAAGCAGAAGAGAAAAATAAAGCTACCATGGAAATGCAAGCATATTGTAATAAACACTAAGAAGAAACACTGCTGACATCACAGTGAGGAATAGGAGTGCAAGATTAAGACACATAAACAAAAGATATAAGCAAAATAACCAGAAATGAACAAAGTTAGAGTGAACTGGAGAGAACATGAAAGATGGAAAACAAAAGAATTGCAACATATGCATTATTTGTATCTTTTAAGAAGAAGTCTGGAGATATCACTCGGCAAAACTCTTTAGAAATAAAGTAAGACTTGAGTCTACAAATGGAAAGAGCATACTGTAGCCCAGAAAAAATTGATACAGAATAATCAACATTGAGATGTATCCAAGTAAACATACTGGCCCTCAAGGCCAATGAAAAATTTTAGAATCCAGGCAAAATAAAAGTAAGAGTGAAAATCAAGTTGGCATGATAACAAAATAGACTATATAGTGGAATATCAAAAACAAGAGAAGGGAATCCTAACATAAATGAGAGTACAACATTTCACCATATTACCATAATGATAAGTTTAAATTGTCAAATTCACCAATTGACTCAAATTTACAAAAAAGGGAAATCAAATTATTTGTAATATGTGAGATGCATCTAAAACAATGAAACTCAGGATAAAGATAAAAATTAGGCAAAGACATGCAAAGTAAATGAAAAAAAAAAAAAAAAAAAAGAGCACCTGTCATAACTATGGTTGCATTCAAAACAAAAAGATGATATAAGACAAAAGGGGAACTTGATAATAATAAAGGATATAATTCACAATGCAATTCAATATGATAAATAAATTGACATGGAAAACATGGGGTCAAAGCTACAGAAAATAGGAATAGGCAGAAATCCTTTAGCAGTAGAAAACTTTAATTCTTATCTGTCAACTAAGACATACGTAATCAGCCTGTAAAATGACTCATTTATTGTTTCCTGATTATAAGAGCAATCCATGATCATTCATTCTCTTATTACAGGGAATTTGGAAAATAGAGCAAACATAGTAAATTACTGCAACCCCATCATCAGATAATAAGTAGTTTGGTTTATACCTTTTTAGTCTTTTTTTCTATGTGTATTTTCACTGCAAGACAGTTGTGTCTATATTGTTTTGTAAGATCTTTT
>NW_016805931.1:5977982-5988943 GCF_001698545.2 Rhinopithecus bieti | reverse complement strand
AAAAGAGGACTCTGTTCTGTTCCATTGGTCTATATCTCTGTTTTGGTACCAGTACCATGCTGTTTTGGTTACTGTAGCCTTGTAGTATAGTTTGAAGTCAGGTAGCGTGACGCCTCCAGCTTTGTCCTTTTGACTTAGGATTGTCTTGGCAATGCGGGCTCTTTTTTGGTTCCATATGAACTTTAAAGCAGTTTTTTCCAATTCTGTGAAGAAACTCATTGGTAGCTTGATGGGGATGGCATTGAATCTATAAATAACCTTGGGCAGTATGGCCATTTTCACGATATTGATTCTTCCTATCCATGAGCATGGTATGTTCTTCCATTTGTTGTGTCCTCTTTTATTTCACTTTATTATTATTATTTTTCAAACCCAGAGCAGAATATAAACAAAGTAGATAATACATAGGATGGATATGGAATGATCATCTGAACTATTCATATGGTTGTGTTTGGAAGCTCCCAGGGTCTAAACATTGTAAGTTTTCAGGGATTTATACCAGATCAGACTCATAAACGTTTGATTTTCCTCATTTTGAACATTTTTTCCCCTCTGGCCTTTCATTTATTCATTTAGTCTTCAGTAGAGAGGCCAGGGAATGGCTTGGATTTAGGGGCTTAACCACCTCCATCTTCATCAGCTCCATTTTCTTCTGAAAAAAATCCAAGGAGCGTCCCAATAAATATGCAATCTATGTAAAAGCAGTGTGTTTGCAAACACAGCTGCAAGAAAAGCCTCCTACAGCAAGTATATAAAAGGTACTCAATATCACTAATCAGGCAGATGCAAATCAAAACCACAGTATTACCTCACACCTGTGAGAATGGCTATTAGAAAAAACACAAGAGATAACAAGTGTTGCCCAGAATATGCATAAAAGGGAACCTTGTATACTGTTGGTGGGAATACAGAGTGGTGCAGCCATTGTGGAAAATAATGTGGAGGTTCTACGAAAATTCAAAATAAAATTCTTATATGAGCCAGCAATCCTGTTTCTTAGTGTATATCCAAAGCAAATGAAATCATCTTATAGAGATATCTGTGCCCCATGTTTCACAGCATTATTCACAATAACTAAGATATGGAAACAACCTTTGGCTGTCAATAGATGAATGGATAAAGAAATCGTGTGTGTGTGTGTGTGTGTGTGTGTGTGTACACCCATACACAATGGAATATTATTCAGTCTTAAAAAAAGAGATTCTGCCATTTGTGTCAACATGAATGGACCAAGAGGACATTATGCTATGTGAAATAAGACAGACACAGAAAGAAAATACTACATGATGTCACTTTTATGCGAAATTAAAAAAAAAAGAAATAAAATTCAAATATGTAGAAACAGAGTAAAAGGTGGTTATCAGGGGTAGGAAAAGTAGAGGAGCGGGGAGATGGAGGCCAAAGGGTACACAGTTTCATTTATGTAGAATAAATAAGCCTAGAGATCTAATGTATAGCATGAAGACTGTAGTTAATAATATTTTGTTTCATAAGGGAATTTGCTAAGAGAGTGAATTTTAGGTAATTCTACTACACACACACACACACAAAAGGTAACTGTGTAACATGATAGATATGTTAATTTGCTTGATGTGGTAATCATGTCATTATGCGTATTGTTAAATAAAATTTAAGAACGCTCTCATTCTAGGTCCCATAAAACGAAAGCAAAATGGAGTCCCACATGCTAAGTGCCACATGATTAAACTGAAATTTTAAGAAAGCAGGTAAATTTCCAAACAGACCAGATATTTTGAAAACAGAAGAGTCACAGAAACCAATTGGAAAGGGCCCAGTCAGCCTGAGTCAGTATAATAAGGTAATCTCCACTGTTTTAACCCTTATAAGAAAAGTAACCTGAAGTAACCTGATGTTAACTGATCTGCCTTTTCTGTTGTTCTGTTTCCTTGTTCCCATTTTACAAAACCAACTGTTCTGCCATGCCCAGTGGAGCACTCACTCTATTTATAGAATAAAATACTGCTGAATTCTAGAATCACAAATAGATGCCAATTAGATCTTAAAACTAAAGTTGTTATAATTTTGCCTTGTGACAATATGTATATCAAAACATCATGTTAGGTATTGTCTTAGTCTGTTTTCTGTTGCTGTAACAGAATACCACAAACAGTAATTTACATAGAAAGAAGTTGATTTGGCTCACAGTTCTGGAGACTGGGAAGTCCAAGAGTACAGTGCCAGCATCTGGTGAGGGTCCTTCATGGTGAAAGGGTGGAAGGTGGAAGTGAGCACTAGAGACAGAGAGCAAATGGAGGCTGAACTTATCCTTTTATCAGGAGCCCACTCATGGGGCTCTGCCCTCATGACCTAATCACCTCTTAAAGGGCCCACCTCCCAATACCATTACATCGGCAATTAAATTTCCACACGAGTTTTGAAGGGGCATTCAAATCATATCAAGAAAAAAAAATTGTCAAGTCCCCTAGGCTTCTCTTCTAGGTAGATTCTCGCTTCAGTCCCTTCCTCTATAGAAACTCTGGCGTTTCCCCTACCTCATACTCTTGCCTGTTTTCCAAGGCTCCAAGAGAAAAGAATATCCTCTTTGCTTCTGAAAAAAACACTACAGTTTATTGGTCAGCACCAAGTGTGTTTAACTTTAGTTTCAGATGGCAACTCGCACATAGACGTGTTTATGTTGCCCTTTATCAGTATTATCATTGGCAAAGCCTTTGGTAAGCAACGGGAGAAGTGGCTGAACAGAATAATTCCAGGCTTGAAATTCCTTTTCATCTGGTTCCGTGTGGGAAAAGGCCATGAAAGCTAAAGATGGTGGCCAAGTCCTGAAGGCCAAGGTCACCATCAAACATTTTCTGAGAATCTACCAAAAGGTCTGTATTAGGTCAATACACACACAGTTGTGCTTGGAAGGAATGAAGCTTTCAAATATGAGAACTGTACCCGAAAATCCTTGCCATCAGTTCTTTGAAATGAAACTCTAAGCTGGGAAGAACTCTCTGCTTAGGGGAAGTAGGACTAAAACTTGACTTTTGATTTGGAGAACATTCAAAAGACTCTAAGTTCATGAGTGCTCAATTTGTAATTTTTTGCCCTTGAAAAAAATATAAGCAGGTGCAGTGGCTTACACCTGTAATCCCAGCACTCTGGGAGGCTGAAGTGAGTGGATCAATTGAGCTCAGGAATTCAGGATCAGCCTGGACAACATGGCGAAACCCCATCTCCACTAAAAGTACAAAACTAGCCAGTGTGGTGGTACGTTCCTGCATGCCAGCTCTGGGGAGGATTGATCGAGCCTGGGAGGTTGAGCCTACAGTGATCCGTGATGGCACCACTGTACTCCAGCCTGGGCAACACAAAGACCCTATCTCAGAAACAACAACCACAACAAAGAAGCAACAAAAGGAAATTTGTATTTTAGCCATAGAGCCTTGAAGTTGGTTACAACCACCAGGGAGAAAATCCTTCATTTCTACTTCATTCCTGAAATGGGTTAATCACTGATTATACATAGAAAATCGACTCAAATGAAAAAAAAAAACCCACCAGATTTTACCTTTAAATATATTTTCTTGGTATATATTTTAGGTTCTGGTAGCAAAAGTTGCAGAGATAAGGAATATGACATGGGTTATTTATTGCACTCTGCATACAGCAGCAAGAATGCTTTTCCTAAAATTCTTTTGCTTAAGTCCCTTTTTTGCTTAAGTCTCTTTTCCTAAATATNGGATATGGAATGATCATCTGAACTATTCATATGGTTGTATTTGGAAGCTCCCAGGGTCTAAACATTGTAAGTTTTCAGGGATTTATACCAGATCAGACTCATAAACGTTTGATTTTCCTCATTTTTGAACATTTTTTCCCCTCTGGCCTTTCATTTATTCATTTAGTCTTCAGTAGAGAGGCCAGGGAATGGCTTGGATTTAGGGGCTTAACCACCTCCATCTTCATCAGCTCCATTTTCTTCTGAAAAAAATCCAAGGAGCGTCCCAATAAATATGCAATCTATGTAAAAGCAGTGTGTTTGCAAACACAGCTGCAAGAAAAGCCTCCTACAGCAAGTATATAAAAAGGTACTCAATATCACTAATCAGGCAGATGCAAATCAAAACCACAGTATTACCTCACACCTGTGAGAATGGCTATTAGAAAAAACACAAGAGATAACAAGTGTTGCCCAGAATATGCATAAAAGGGAACCTTGTATACTGTTGGTGGGAATACAGAGTGGTGCAGCCATTGTGGAAAATAATGTGGAGGTTCTACGAAAAATTCAAAATAAAATTCTTATATGAGCCAGCAATCCTGTTTCTTAGTGTATATCCAAAGCAAATGAAATCATCTTATAGAGATATCTGTGCCCCCATGTTTCACAGCATTATTCACAATAACTAAGATATGGAAACAACCTTTGGCTGTCAATAGATGAATGGATAAAGAAATCGTGTGTGTGTGTGTGTGTGTGTGTGTGTGTGTGTGTACACCCATACACAATGGAATATTATTCAGTCTTAAAAAAGGAGATTCTGCCATTTGTGTCAACATGAATGGACCAAGAGGACATTATGCTATGTGAAATAAGACAGACACAGAAAGAAAAATACTACATGATGTCACTTTTATGCGAAATTAAAAAAAAAAGAAACAAAATTCAAATATGTAGAAACAGAGTAAAAAGGTGGTTATCAGGGGTAGGAAAAGTAGAGGAGCGGGGAGATGGAGGCCAAAGGGTACACAGTTTCATTTATGTAGAATAAATAAGCCTAGAGATCTAATGTATAGCATGAAGACTGTAGTTAATAATATTTTGTTTCATAAGGGAATTTGCTAAGAGAGTGAATTTTAGGTAATTCTACTACACACACACACACACAAAAGGTAACTGTGTAACATGATAGATATGTTAATTTGCTTGATGTGGTAATCATGTCATTATGCGTATTGTTAAATAAAATTTAAGAACGCTCTCATTCTAGGTCCCATAAAACGAAAGCAAAATGGAGTCCCACATGCTAAGTGCCACATGATTAAACTGAAATTTTAAGAAAGCAGGTAAATTTCCAAACAGACCAGATATTTTTGAAAACAGAAGAGTCACAGAAACCAATTGGAAAGGGCCCAGTCAGCCTGAGTCAGTATAATAAGGTAATCTCCACTGTTTTAACCCTTATAAGAAAAGTAACCTGAAGTAACCTGATGTTAACTGATCTGCCTTTTTCTGTTGTTCTGTTTCCTTGTTCCCATTTTACAAAAACCAACTGTTCTGCCATGCCCAGTGGAGCACTCACTCTATTTATAGAATAAAATACTGCTGAATTCTAGAATCACAAATAGACGCCAATTAGATCTTAAAACTAAAGTTGTTATAATTTTGCCTTGTGACAATATGTATATCAAAACATCATGTTAGGTATTGTCTTAGTCTGTTTTCTGTTGCTGTAACAGAATACCACAAACAGTAATTTACATAGAAAGAAGTTGATTTGGCTCACAGTTCTGGAGACTGGGAAGTCCAAGAGTACAGTGCCAGCATCTGGTGAGGGTCCTTCATGGTGAAAGGGTGGAAGGTGGAAGTGAGCACTAGAGACAGAGAGCAAATGGAGGCTGAACTTATCCTTTTATCAGGAGCCCACTCATGGGGCTCTGCCCTCATGACCTAATCACCTCTTAAAGGGCCCACCTCCCAATACCATTACATCGGCAATTAAATTTCCACACGAGTTTTGAAGGGGGCATTCAAATCATATCAAGAAAAAAAAATTGTCAAGTCCCCTAGGCTTCTCTTCTAGGTAGATTCTCGCTTCAGTCCCTTCCTCTATAGAAACTCTGGCGTTTCCCCTACCTCATACTCTTGCCTGTTTTCCAAGGCTCCAAGAGAAAAAGAATATCCTCTTTGCTTCTGAAAAAAACACTACAGTTTATTGGTCAGCACCAAGTGTGTTTAACTTTAGTTTCAGATGGCAACTCGCACATAGACGTGTTTATGTTGCCCTTTATCAGTATTATCATTGGCAAAGCCTTTGGTAAGCAACGGGAGAAGTGGCTGAACAGAATAATTCCAGGCTTGAAATTCCTTTTTCATCTGGTTCCGTGTGGGAAAAGGCCATGAAAGCTAAAGATGGTGGCCAAGTCCTGAAGGCCAAGGTCACCATCAAACATTTTCTGAGAATCTACCAAAAGGTCTGTATTAGGTCAATACACACACAGTTGTGCTTGGAAGGAATGAAGCTTTCAAATATGAGAACTGTACCCGAAAAATCCTTGCCATCAGTTCTTTGAAATGAAACTCTAAGCTGGGAAGAACTCTCTGCTTAGGGGAAGTAGGACTAAAACTTGACTTTTGATTTGGAGAACATTCAAAAGACTCTAAGTTCATGAGTGCTCAATTTGTAATTTTTTGCCCTTGAAAAAAATATAAGCAGGTGCAGTGGCTTACACCTGTAATCCCAGCACTCTGGGAGGCTGAAGTGAGTGGATCAATTGAGCTCAGGAATTCAGGATCAGCCTGGACAACATGGCGAAACCCCATCTCCACTAAAAGTACAAAAACTAGCCAGGTGTGGTGGTACGTTCCTGCATGCCAGCTCTGGGGAGGATTGATCGAGCCTGGGAGGTTGAGCCTACAGTGATCCGTGATGGCACCACTGTACTCCAGCCTGGGCAACACAAAGACCCTATCTCAGAAACAACAACCACAACAAAGAAGCAACAAAAGGAAATTTGTATTTTTAGCCATAGAGCCTTGAAGTTGGTTACAACCACCAGGGAGAAAATCCTTCATTTCTACTTCATTCCTGAAATGGGTTAATCACTGATTATACATAGAAAATCGACTCAAATGAAAAAAAAAAACCCACCAGATTTTACCTTTAAATATATTTTCTTGGTATATATTTTAGGTTCTGGTAGCAAAAGTTGCAGAGATAAGGAATATGACATGGGTTATTTATTGCACTCTGCATACAGCAGCAAGAATGCTTTTCCTAAAAATCTTTTTTGCTTAAGTCCCTTTTTTGCTTAAGTCTCTTTTCCTAAATATCTTTTTGCTTGAGTCCCTTTGTTGCTGCCGACATCATTTGATTTCCCACAGTTATTATAAGCCTTCATTATCCTGTTTCTCCTCCTCCTCTGAATCCTCCTCTCCATTAGCAGGATTTCTGTTTCCTTTCTTAGCCAACTAGCTGTGTGGCTAAGAGTAAGTCACTGGAGTCTCACTGTCTCTTTGTCTGTAAAATTATGATTTTGGAGTAAGCAGAGTCCTGGCCTGCTATGGGGTGTATCAGAGTCAGGGTGAAAGGGTCTTAAGGTACTTGAAAATAAAGCAGCAGATAAGCTTGACATGGAGAGTAGCCTGCCTCTGGCTCTGTCTTCTGCATTTCCTTAGGAGTGAAAAGCCAGTGGTGAGCAAGCAGATTCAGTGCTAAGGTTGTAGCCACATGATCAAAGGAAGAAATACGTATCTGTTTTTTTTTTTTTTTTTTCTTGAGATGGAGTCTCGCACTGTCGCCCAGGCTTGAGTGCAGTGGCGCGATGTTGGCTCACTGCAACCTCCGCCTCCTGAGTTCACGCCATTCTCCTGCCTCAGCCTCCTGAGTAGCTGGGACTACAGGCGCCCGCCACCGCGCCTGGCTAATTTTTTTTTTTTTTTTTTTTTTTGTAATTTTAGTAGAGATGGAGTTTCACCGTGTTAGTCAGGATGGTCTCGGTCTCCTGACCTCGTGATCCGCGCGCCTCGGCCTCCCAAAGTGCTGGGATTACAAGCTTGAACCACCGCGCCCGGCCGAAATATGTATCTTTTACGATCTAAAGAAATCGTCTCAAAGTTACTATTGTGTCCATCTTTCTTTTTTTTCTTGTTACTGAACTTACTTCAAAAATTTAAATAACATTAAAGGAAGGTATAAGATTTTTATGGCTATCCAAAAGCTGCATTAAAAAAAAAAGTGACTTAAGGATTTCTAAGTCAATTTCCAGCTCTGAAAATCATATGATCTGCGAACATATATGCCCTTTCTTGGTTCAGAAAGCCGTTTAGAGCAAATGTACTTATTTACTTCATCCAGGCTCTGCTTACTCCTTTCCACAGCCATCTCCTCCATTGGAAATGCTCTTCTGTGCCATTTTTGACAGACCCCGAGCCTCCTGACTTCCCTGCCTGAGATGCATTATATTCTATCTGACCTGGACCACTGCATTCAGCTTGGGAGCTTCCCTGTCTTTAAGGTATGGGGCAAAATATACATGAGAGTAGCAAGGCATTAGGAGTAGTAGTAATAGTAGTAAAAACAAAAACAATAATTTTGTTGATAATAGTAGCTAACATTTGTTGAACTCATTTTATGTGCCAAGCATTTTATGTTTATTATCTTACCACCCTTGACAAAGACCTTATGAGGTGGGTACTATCAACCCAGCTTCTCAGAAGGGGAAACTGAGGCTTATAAAGAGTATACAACTTGCTCCAAGTGGTAACTAGTGGAGCCAGGATTTAAACCTAGGCCCTTCAACGCCCCATAACCCATGCACTTAATTGCTGTTCATAAACAGTCACCTGCGTATGTTCATCTTGCTTTTACCTGTGCTCATCCCATCTTTTTTGTGAAAATCCTGGAAAGCGGGTCGTGTCTTCTTTCATTCTTTCATACCATCTGAGAGGGCTGTAACAATACATGCTCAGGAAACATTTCTGTTCAACCTGCATGAAGTACAAGGCTGGCTGAAATATAAAGAAATACATAAATTACCCCAAGGAAGAGCAAATCCTTTCATATAACTTTTTCCTGGCATTACCTCTTAGAGGAAAATAATTCTCAAGCAAGCTGTAACTGAGCTGGTTACCAAAATCAGAATGAATTCTCCCCAATCACGGGGCACATTCCGTAAGCCTTTGGGGTAAGGTCTATTTTAAGGATTTTGTTCAAGTTCCTCTTTCTTGTTTCCTGGCCACACTGCCGAGCACTGCAATTGGCTAATAGGGATTCTGAATACGAAAGATACAGGCAGCTCACTTGGATGTTACGTTAAGGACAAATAAAGATCTTGGAGTGATTTTCAACAAGATAAGATCAGCATCCTAGTATTGAGTTATTTTGCTACATTAATTAATTTCAATTTGTTCTAATGGTCTTTGGCCTCCTGCTTAAATGCCAATTGAGGCAACAGATAGTGGCTTGTCATGTCTTGTTACTTAGTTCTGGGTTTTATAAAGTAAGAACTAAGATGGATATTTATCAATTGAGCAGAGTTCTACGTTGTGTCCTCTAAAGCCCTTGGGGTCAGTGTCTCACTGTAGCATCACAAACATCTTTCATGGAATCAAGTGATTAATAAATGTGTCCTAATGAGACTGTGATGCTTTTGGGTATTCATTTTAGACACCTTAAGGATTAGTCTCAAGAGTAGCTCAGTTATTAAGTGATTTTGGGGTTGCATCATGTCAGGGAAATAATGAAGAAGAAACCATTTTAATAGCGTAAATTTCTCTGAGATAGTGAAGATAAAAGAATGCTACTAGTTTACCCACTCCTTACTGTCTGAGTCAGAAAGAAGGTGGAACATCCTATTCCTTCTTCAACTCTCTTATCTCATTTAGAAAATTTTGACTATTTCTGCTTTTAGTTCTCTTTTATGTTCCCCATTTTGGAAGATGACTTTCTCCCTGTCTTAGAATAAAAGGCCCAAAGGAAGGAAAGAAGAAGATATGTTCAGGAGTAACCTGTGATGACTTCCTCTCCCTTGCCTCAGGTACTGGCTCACCACTCCTTTTTCTATTTTCAGTTCTTTTTTATCTATTTTCTTTTCTATTCCCTGCTACAACTGGCAAGCTACAAAGAACAATAGCAACTGCCTTAGAAGGCTGACAGGATTCACGGGAAGCACCCTGAGCAGAGTCTAATTCCTAATGAGTGGTCCCTACATATTAGGATCATTTTCTTTCCTTTTGAGTTTCTGGTTTCTTGGCCTCTGGTCTTATCCTCCTTCAATATATTCTGTATAGGTAATCAGATTCACCTTCAAACAATGCTATTTTGATCTTGTCATCTGGTGCAGAAAAAATAAAATCTTCAGTGGCTTTCTAAGACTATGAAATCAAATTCAAATGTCTCATTACGGTATTCAAGGTCTTCTATAATCTCCCCTTAGCCTGTGGCTCTTACTGATGCTCCATTCTTCTATTGCTCAGGATGCTTTGGGCTGTAGCCGCTAGGTTGACAAGCATCCTGATGATGCTGATAAAAGTGCTCAAGGACATTTTGGGAATTTTTGCTTTAGTGTTATCTAGGATGCTGCTGTATGCAATGCATATTTTTGTGTATAAATCTTATTTCTGTCTATGTTAATTGCCTTGAAACAAAAACGGGGCCTTTCTATCTGTGCAGGAAAGAGTTAACATAGCAGGCTTGACTCTGCTACCTTTAGAAAGACCCGCTTGCCAGGTTAGCCTTTGGTTGGTAACTGGGAACCTGGCCCTTGGAGGGTTCTCAGTCAACAGTCGATTGTTAAGTGTGGTTCACTGTGCCTAGACTTTTGTGCAAACAACATAGTTTATGCTTGAACACCTGGTCGCCTGCTTGGAGTCTGGAATATTTTGATATGCTTGGCAGAGGGTGCCTATGTGATCAGCCCCATGAAAAACCTTGGGCACCGAGTTTCTAAAAAGAAGCTTCTTCCAATGGCTGAAACATCATACACAAGTTATTGCATTTTCCTTGCTGTACTCTATGTTATCTCCCATGGTAGGCAGAAGCATAAGGAAGTCTGCACATAAAATCCTTCAGACTCTGCCTGTGGCTCTCCCTTATGATCTGGCTGTGTATCCTTACTATATCACTAGAATAAATCTTAGCTTTAGGTACCGCCATACGCTGAGTCCCATGGGGTCCTTCTAGTGACGTCCAAATGTAGGGGGAGGGGTGGCAGTCTTGGGTATGCCTGACATAGTATCTGTTTCAAAACAAATTCTTTTTTTTTTTTTTTTTTTT
>NW_016805931.1:5954005-5977656 GCF_001698545.2 Rhinopithecus bieti | reverse complement strand
GATCTCAGCTCACTGCAAACTCCGCCTCCCGGGTTTACGCCATTCTCCTGCCTCAGCCTCCTGAGTAGCTGGGACTACAGGCGCCCGCCACCTCGCCCGGCTAGTTTTTTGTATTTTTTTAGTAGAGACGGGGTTTCACCGTGTTAGCCAGGATGGTCTCGATCTCCTGACCTCGTGATCCGCCCGCCTCGGCCTCCCAAAGTGCTGGGATTACAGGCTTGAGCCACCGCGCCCGGCCGGCAAAACAAATTCTTAGAGTAGGTGCTTAATAGATATTTTGTGATTGAGCATCACAAATCCCCCAAACATTGCAGATGCTTAAAAAATTTAAACACTTCTGTTTCTTTGTACCATTTTCAATTTCTTTGGGCACCTTTAAGTTTTATTTATATGCCATCAGGCCAGCATTTATAATATATGGTAGATCTGAGATGTTGTTCTACTGCCTACAAATAATTGTTCTAGTTTTTCCTATTTATTTTATTTTTCTTCCCAATATTTCAGATACTGTTAGATCTTGCCAGAGTAGTTCTTTTGGGCTTTTGTGATACAGAATCATGCGAAAAGGTGGAGGGTTAGAAGGGCACAGGTTTGAGGACTAGGTTTGGGAGAGCAGTTTTGGTGGGAGGGTAGGAAGGAGAGAGGTGCATGACAGGGCTTGTGTGATGTGACATGACCACATGAAAGGAAGGGGCTTGTGAATTGTTTCTGCAGACTGAGATTCCTTTTCACAGTGTTTGAAAAATAACAAAAAGAGAATTTGTTATTTTGAAATGACTTCTTGGCAGCCGAGTTGTCTGCATTTGATAATGACCCCGCTCTAATACCAAATCATGGTTTGTAGTTTACGTTTTAGGGTTTTCACAGATTTTATTTGATGATAGGAGCCACATCATTTGTTCTAGATTTAGCATGTGAAATTCCCAGTAAACTCTTGGTGACAATGAGTGATTGCTTCATTCATAAACATTTATTGAATACTTGCTATGTGCCAAGCATCGTGTGTAGGGGATACAGAGATGAACAAAAACAGGTCACCACTCACATCATAGAGAGGAGGCTGATTCACATGCACACATTTCCAATCAGATATGGTGAATACTAGTGGTGGAAGGTGGGAGCCCAAGAGACAGCATCTCCTCCACTGGGACATTGCTTCCTGTGAGGCTTGTCCTGCATTTCATGGTCTTAAATTTCCCTTATGTATTTATCTAGTGGTGCTGATAAATCACTGATAATTAATTTTTTTCATTGTCTAGTTATCAATTATAGCTGATTTTTAAACCTTTCTTTAGTTGCTGCTACATAATTTCCTTAGAATTAAAGCATCAATAATGGACTTTTGCAAACATAAGCACTTTCTAACACCAATGTGCCATCCATCAGCAAAGGAGGCCATGCAATGGTTAGAATCATTAATTCATAGACTGCCTCTGATTCTGCATTTTAAACTTGTTAATATTTACCTCACGGCGTGATTTGCCCAAGGTCACGTACCTAGTTGGTGGTGAATTCCAGTAATTTTGCAATGCATATTGTTTTGCATGTATCTCATTATTTTATTTGTATGCTGTGCTAATCTCTCTGATACTGAATGTAAGTTTATTGAGTGCAGATGTCTGTGTTTTTATTTTTGTGTATTGCCTAACATATTGTCTAGGGAGGAAAAGACTTGTTAGATAAACAATTAGATGATCTATTAGGATTCTATAGAGAAACAAAACCAATAGGAAATATATAGGTACACAAAAGGAAATTTATTATGGAAACTGGCTCATGCAATTATGGAGGCTGAAAAGTCTCACAATATGTCATCTTGAAGCTGGAGAACCAGGAAAGCCAGTGGTATAATTCAGTCTGAGTCCAAAGGTCTGAGAACCAGGGGAGCCAATGGCATAACTCCCAGTCTGATGCCAAAGACCTGAGAAACTGGGGTGTGGGGAGGAACTGGTGTAAGTCCCAGAGTCTGAAGGCCCAAGAACTAGGAGCTCCAATGTCAGAGCAGGAGAAGATGGATGTCCCAGCTGAAGGAAAGAGAGTTCACCTTCTTCTGCCTTATTGTTGTACCTAAACTCTCAATAAATTGTATGATGCTGGCTCACATTTGTGAGGGCAGATTTTCTTTATTTAGTCTACTGATTCAAATGCTAATTTCCCCCGAAACACCCTGAGAGACACATCCAGAAATAATATTTTACCAGCTATCTGGGCATCCTTAAGCCCAACCATGTTGACACATAAAATTAATAATCACAGATGATAGTAATAAAAAGAAAAAACTTGGATTTCTGCTTTTTGGTCTTCATGAGATATTTTCCTCACTATATCTCTCTTCATGAGACATTTTCCACTGTATCTCATGGATATATTTTCCACTTGGATATAGTGGAAAATATGCATGGAAAAATGCATCTATTATTTCTTGAGCACATATTATACTTGAGGCACTCTGCTAGGCACTGTATTCAACAAAGATGATTAAGACAACTGTACCTTTCCTAAAGCACAGAAACCATAAGATAAATATACAAATGACTGTAGTGCAAGGTAGAATACACAAATGCACAACTAAGCAAGTCAGAGAATGGGGTTTTCACACATTGTGGGAGAATGACAGAAAGCTTAATGGAGGAGGTAACTTTTGACCTAAACCTTGGAGTAGGAGCTCCTGAGTTCCAGAGGTTAATTAAAAAAAAAAAAAAATGAAGGCAGAGGGAGAGAGGGCAGGGTGGGCAAAAGAAAACAGGAAATAGAAATGTGAGTCATTTTAGAGAATTGTGGGAAGTCTCTTTTAGCTGTGGTGTATGAAGTGTGTGTATGTGAGGGGAATAGAGCAAAGTAAGGATTGAAAGTCAAGTTTCCAGGCAATGTTGCCTGGACAAGCTCAGGGCTTTGCACTTGGTTCATTAGCATTTATGGTTTTTTTTTTTTTTTTTTTTTTTTTTTTTTTTTTGACAGAGTCTCGCTCTGTCACCAGTCTGGAGTGCAGTGGTGCAATGTTGGCTCACTACAACCTCTGCCTCTGGGTTCAAGCAATTCTCCTGCCTCAGCCTCCTAAGTAGCTGGGACTACAGGTGTGTGCCACCATGCCCAGCTAATTTTTGTATTTTTAGTAGAGATGGGGCTTCACCATGTTGGCCAGGATGGTCTCAATCTCTTGACCTCATGATCCACCCACCTCAGCCTCCCAAAGTCCTGGGATTACAGGCGTGAGCCACCGCACCTGGCTGCATTTATGGGTTTTAAATATGAGAATGACAACATCAGGTTATTGGGCAGCAGGAGGTGGGCTGGTTTTGAAAGGCAGGTGAATGAGGCAGTGAGATAAGTTGGGAGGGGCTGCAATAGTTCAGAAACAAGGTAAGGTGCAAGTAAATCACAGGTGGCACCAGAGATGAAGAGGAAGGGGCGGTGTGACAGATTTGGTGCACGATACAATGTGGGAAATGCAGGACTGAGAAGAGCCAGAGGCAATGATGCCATTAGCAGCATGCATTTAGTACTTATCACAACCTATTTACATTTTCTGTGTAAACATTGATCTCATTAGACTGTGAACTCCTAGAGGAACAAGTCCCACATCATCTTCATTGACAAAATGAACATGGCAGATACTTTGTAAATGTTTGCTAGATAAGTAAATGGAAGTCAGGTGAGGTGGCATGGTGATGGCAGCTGAGGTGTTGATGGAAGTAATATGCTTCTTTTTGGACATGATGAAATTTGGGAATGTGGTATATTTTTTAGATGCAGTTTCTAGGAAGAGATTACCCAAAGAACTGAAGAACAATGACAAACTTATGTGTATATGAGGACAAGATAAAGAGTAGAGAGATGGTACAGTTGGGTGTAGAGAGAATGCTGTAACTGAACTGCTCCCTTCAAGACGTCAGGTGAGATTGGAGAGAAAATGCAGCATGGCATTCGTCATGGGAAGCTGGAATGTGAAAGGAAGCCTGGAAGGATGAGCAGGACTGAGGTGGACCTGTAGGCTGTGTTAGCCAGTGAAAGTTGGAGGGAAGGGGAAATGGGAGGCAGTAGAGCATGGAGTTACATTTGCAGGCACTGGAGTCAGGCTGTTGGAGTTCAAAGGTTAGCTCTTCTACGGATTTGTTATGTGACTTTACCTACTCTCTCTTGCCTCAAGTTCCTCTTCTGCAAAATGAGGTTAATAATACCTGCATAAACACATGTACAGCACTCAGAACAGAAGCTGGAATGTGGTAAACACCTCATAAGCATTCATTCTTCTTACTGAAACTCACTAGGATCACTTTGTGCATGTTATCCTATTTAATCCTTAGTAACTGTATAGGTAGGTGTTATTATCTTCATTCTGCAAATAAGAAAACTGAAGTGCAAAGAAGTTTCATAATTTTCCTCAATCCACACAGCCGCTATATGACGTGATAAAGCTTACCTAAGCTAGAGTCTTACCTGATCCATCCAGTGCCCGGGCTAGTGCACTTTCTCCTGTAACACTCAGCTTAAGCTAGGTAGATATGGCAAGATCACTGGCTGAGGCGACTCACATGTGATTAATAGGTAGTAGGGAGCTGTGGCAGACTTGGGGGCAGGGGAAGCAGCATGCTGGAAAGATTCATCTAGTATGTTTATAAAAGAGATCAGGCAGCAGGCATGGGGAGCTGAGGATTCAGACCAGAAATGGCTGAGGAAATGGTGAGGTCTGGCAAATGTCAGGGGAGCTGTGATAGAAGAATGAGCAGAGTTTATGACTGATGCAAATAAGGTGGACATGATGGTATGTGATAGAAACTAAGAGGTCTCTATGTGGGGGGTGGAGCTTGGAGTTTCAACTTGAAAGTTTTAAACATGAGACTTTAAGAAAATAGTCTGAATGGTAATGAGAAAGTTGAGAGGTGAGTCACTTTAGTATCTGCTTCCCTTGAAGAAAAGCACCTTTAGAGGAACCAACTTGGAGAATAGAGTCAGCATCGAAGTGGGACACTTCATTATTTTTAGTGGCAGTGCAGTTCTGCCCTCGGTAACTTTTACTTTGCTGTCTGTCCAGCTCTGTCAGTCCTCCTTTATTAAGGAAGGAAGCTGATGGATCTTTCCTTTCTTTCTTTCTTCCCTGGAGTAGGATGTTTTCTGTACACAGTTAGCATGTGAACTTCTTTTTAAAAAGAGGTTTACATTTTACTCTAATTCTTGTCCATAATGGAGTGCCGTGATTTGCATTTGGGCAGTTAGGAAAATCAGTTCTGTTGACTTCCTGTTTTCTATTTCCGGCCTCGAGCAGAACTTCCCATTTGAGTGGGACCAAGAAGAACATAGAAAGCTGAAATGTTCTCCTGAAGTTGATTTCCCATGGGGATAAAGTAAGTTAATGGTCTGAGGTGTTTGTCTCCCCTTGCTCCCGAAGCTTGTCTTTCAGTTGCTCTTGTTTTTAAACTACAGAGAATGAACTGAGGAAAGCAATTTTGTTTTTTTTCTGCAGGTCAGAGTCCCAAAGCTTTAGTGCAGGGTTCCAAGGACTCAGGAGTTCAAAACATGCTGCTCAAGCTGAGCTATTGGCCAGATTTGGAGATTCCAGTGGCTTCTCTCTTTGACAGTTCCTAAGAACATTTTATTTGGATCCTCTTCTTTAGGTTTTTCTGTCTAAACATTTTATTTTACCTAGTGTGAAGGGGTGAGGGAGGGCAGATTGTTTCCTTTCTTCCTCCTCTCCCCTTACCCCTCCCCTCTCCCTTATTCTCTGTTTCTAATTTAAAAGGATGCTCACTTTCATTATCTCATTTGCTTCCTTCAGAGCACCCTGTGAGGCTGATATTATTATCCCCATTTGACAGAAGGGGAAACTGCAGTTTCAGTGAATTTCAGTGACTTAGCCAAGTCACTCAGTTAACAATGCTGAGAGTGAAGCCCTAGTCTTCTGCCTTTAGATCTCTTTTTTCCAATACCATATTGCTTTTCTGGTGGAGGTTGTGGTATATAGGATGATGTCAGAAAGGAGAGGCTGGGAAACCTGAACAGATCACATCAACAATTGAATTGTGTACCCTGATTAATAAAATAGAAAATGTTAACTAAATATATTGCCATGCAGTTGCTTCAAGTGTATAGGACATTGGGTCCTTTTTTGTGTCTCAGACTTTAAGATGATGTTGCTTGGGGAGTCATTTACTATATGCAAGGAGAATAGCTGAAAAATCAGGGTAGGCCAGCAGTATTTCATGTTTTTCTGTTGGAGGTTGAGCAGAGGATGGTAGCAAAGTGACATTTATTTCTCCTGCTTGCCAAATCTTGGTGAGGCCAAAGCGGGTGGGGGAATCAGTTGTGAGTTGGTGTTAATGACGAGCGTCCGGACCTTGACATCTGATCAGTCCTGGAGTAGGAAAAAAGGAACAGAATTAGTGCTGTTTAGAAGAAGCCGGTGATGGAGGTCTGCTTAGGAATGAGTGCAGATTAGGACAGGGGCAGCGAGGGAGGCCAACGGAGACTCTGGCTACCTGTCTTTCCTGGCATGTCTGTGGAATGACCTTGCTCTGCCAGGGCTTTGGGAGGAATCCTTTGATTTTGGGGGAATCTTCAGGACTGTGCACATAACCAGATTTTCCTGATGGGAATCTCTAAGGGGGCCTTCTGGGCCAGGGCCGTGGGCCAGCAGGTGTCTTTCTAACACGGTCTGTGACTAGCAGCCAACCTAGACGGTGCCTTCTTTTCCTGAATCAAGCCCCTCCCTCCTCAGTGCCAAAGTAGAAGTGGCTGGGTGGGTGAAGGTCTGAGTGTGGGCCCAACACCACAACCCACAGGCCACTACCTACATTGCTGTGAGATCCTGACCTTTCTGTCTTCTGGACTCACAAGATAAAGAGAGTGAATGAGGAGGAAAATCAAATATTGTGGCAGAGAGGGGCTGGCAAACATGGGCATGGCCAACAGAAGTCTCCCACCAAAGCGAGGAGCTGAGAGAAGGATTTGGGGAGGGAATCTCAGAAGTCTCACTCCTCAGGCAAAGGATTCAACAAAGGAAAATCCAACTCTGGCTTGAATATGGTCCAGGTGTGGGGGTTAGTAGTCCATGTTACTGTCTGACATGGGAGAGCATTCTGCTGTGATGGAAATGGGGTGGGCTAGGGTGCAGGGGGAACCACAGAGGTAGAGAAAGGAGGTGAGAAGGAACACAGTCTTGCAGTTGACCAGAGTGTATCTGGCTGCATGGTGTAGTCCCCACATCGGGGCACCTATGTCTGTACATTGCACAAAAACAGCCATCCAGTGTGTTCTTAAAAATCCTGTGAAGGAATGTTGTAATTTGAACTATATTTTGAAGATATCAGAGGATCTCATCATTTAGGAGAATCTCATGGGAATTACTTTTTACAAAGAAAATAATCATTTTAGGGAGTAGAAAGTCTCTCAACGATTGGTTTTGAATCCATTTACTCCAAGTAGGATTCAGTATTTCACTCTTTCACTGGCAGTGGCTTGTTTTTCCTCCTACATATATGGCTTGCAAAGTTCTTAACTAAGGATAGTAATTAATTATTTCCCAGCTATTTTTACCTTTGATGTATTAAAAGTTGGAGGAAATTATTTCATTTAACAGAATTTAAACAAAATGAAAAAGTTATTTTCCTTAAGGTATTATGCTGTGCTTTTTCAAGGAAAAGCCTCCTCCAAAGGCACTTTTGGAGGCAGTTACCAAAGGAAAATCCCACCCACCAACAGAGACACTCAGCCTCTAAGTCTGGCTTTTGGAAAATGAACACTATTCTTTTTTTCCAAACAGGACGCTGTGAGATCAGTCATGTACACTATGAAAATAATGGGTGTGCGTTAGTACGCCTTGTGCCAGATTTCGTGCTTGTTGAAAGGTGATTGGATTCAAACCAGCACATTTAAAGGTCAACTGGTTGTTCTTAAACTGGGCAGAGTTTTAACTCTTTCATTATGATGGCTTTTAACCAAATGGCCATTTTAGGAAGGAGAGAGACTGCATACTGCATTTTAACTTTCTGACCTTTTTCTTCTTAAATTTTTTGTAAAGTTCTCAGGGATTTCCTATGGATGAAAAGGGTCTGAGAAATGAGTTCTTTGCTGGCATTTGGAAAAGGGTGGAAGTAGAAACCGAGTTCTTTTTAAACTACTGAATTGAGGTCAGGGCTTTAAAATGACTGTGCACATCACATAAGCAATGTCTAAATGTCAGGCTGAAAGTTCTCTCTCTTTTAAATAGTACTTCAAGTTCGTTAGTAATAGCTAGCCCTCTGTCTCTTTCTTGCTTCTCCTCTCACCTTTGAGCAACTTCTTAAGTTCCTTTAACAGCTCTGTGGAGAAACCACCATGTAATGATCAATATTTCTACCCAGCTGGTTGACGTCAGCCCTGTTTCTGGAATGGGTATTTCACTGGACTTTGGGGTTTTGATGACGTTTTTTCCCCCAGTGACATGGATTAAATAGTTTATTTTGTTGGTCTACAAAATACCATCTGTCTACCAGCCATTTTGCTGTATTTCCCAAAATAAGGTAGGGGACTGATGTGTCTCAAATAAGCAGGGTGAATTTTAGTCACCTGATGATAAAGTCTCTTGGGTTGTGCATTAGTGTCCTGCTGAGCCCCTAGCAACTTTCAGCATTATGAAGACTAGTTTGGAAGCCTCAAAGACAGTGTCTTTCTTGAGGGAAAAAATAACCTCAGGCATTTCCACAAATACCATACACAAGTGGTCAGGTAAAGGCCGTGGGAGTTCAAGCATGTATTTACCGTGAGTGTGTGTATGAACTCTTGTAGTTCTAATTAAAGGCAAATGGAAAATGCATAGAGTCCCATTTTTGTCAAGCTAACAATTCAGTATCCTCTTCTTTCCTGGTTGCTTCATAGCCCACTCTTAGTTGTTTTCTTTCTTTATTTCCCACAATTTTTAGCTGCAAGGCTGTGCACTGGTTGCTTAAAAATTCTGTGCCTCGGGAGGCCGAGACGGGTGGATCACGAGGCTCAGGAGTCGAGACCCATCCTGGCTAACACAGTGAAACCCCGTCTCTACTAAAAAATACAAAAAACTAGCCGGGCGAGGGGGCGGCGCTGGAGTCCCCAGCTACTAGAGGCTGAGGCAGGAGAATGGCGTAAACCCGGGAGCGGAGCTTGCCAAGTGAAGCTGAGATCCGGCCACGCACTCCAGCCTGGGCGACCAGAGTGAACTGCATCTTCAAAAAAAAAAAAAAAAAAAAGAAAAAAAAAAAAAAAAATTCTGTGCCTCATCTGCTTCACTCGCAAAACGGGGAAAACATCACAGGATCCTTGGGGTGTTGCTTTGCCAGCCGGAAACCTTTGTGGCCAATGGTGCCTTTGCCTGAGTTTTGCTCGGGCCCACTGGGCTAGTTCTTCCTCCTCAGCCTGGGCAGGCTGCGCTGGGCTTGCACTACCGGCCCAGATCTTATGCCTGCCAAGGGTGAGCCAGGTGTGAAAAGGCAAGGGGTATGTGAACAAGGGAGCTGCCCGTTGTGCACAACACGGCATGCCAGCTGCAGCAGGGCAGGCAGCTCCAGATGCCGGCACAAGTGCCAGCTCCCTGTGAGGCTGTGGCTGGACCAGGTGTACCACAAGTGGCTTCCACTGTTGGCATCCGGGAATGTGGTGGTGCCTGGAAGCTTGGAGACACCAGGAACCACAGAGCCCCAAAGAGGGTGTCACATCCCTGGCTCAGGGAGCTCCTAGGTCTTTTCTCTCCTCTCCCTCTTCTCGCCCGCAACATGGCAAGCAAGGGGTGTGTTTCAGCTGTGTTTGTGTTACAGCTCTTTCAGTCCCACAATTTAGCAGGTCCCAAATTCTTGTCCCCTATCCTGGAAGAATGAGGTACAGGGACAACTGGAGGGTAAGCAAGGCAGAGAGATTTATTGAGTGACAGTACAGCTACCAGGAGACCTGAAGTGGGTAGCTCCTCTCTGCAGGCAGGTTGTCCTGTCAAGTGTGCAGCTCTCAAGAGAGAGGAGACCCACAGTGGGTAGCTCCTCTCTGCAGGCTGGTTGTCTCAACCTCTTCCCAGTCTGGCTGAGTCCAGGGGGCTTTATGGGCTTCCGAGAAGAGGAAGTGAGTGCTAATTGGCCTATGGGCAGCTGTGGGCAGGCCCAGAGAAAGCAGCATAAGTTCTTACTCCTGTCTGTGGAACTAGCAGCCTGGCCCCCAGGCTTCAGGCCATCCCAGGCCTGAAGGTGTGGGTTCACTGGGAGCTGCCCCTTTCTGTCCAGGAGTCTGTCTGCCTCCCGCTGCCGTCAACCTGCTGTCCCTGGCACCCAGGCTGTTCATGCCGAGGGGCGCCTGCAGGCCCATATTGAGCCACTCTCAGCTGCCCCTTGGCCCACCTCCCATGCTCCTCGGTGCACAGAGTCTGGAGGGGGCTGAGGCGACAGGGGGCTGGTGTGTCAGTGCTA
This sequence comes from Rhinopithecus bieti, assembly GCF_001698545.2. NCBI lineage: Eukaryota > Metazoa > Chordata > Mammalia > Primates > Cercopithecidae > Rhinopithecus > Rhinopithecus bieti. The sequence goes on along the minus strand of NW_016805931.1, from coordinate 5,967,259 downwards.
CCCTGAGCACAGGCATACCCAGCTGGGTCATGACAGTGCCCCAGCTTGCACTTAACTTTGCTCTGAAATTGGAGTGGGCACTGGGAGCGGGTAGAGGCTGGGCAGTGGGGGCAGGCATTTCTGAGCCTGTGGGGGTAGGAGGGCTTCCTGGGCCCCTGAGAGTACAGGAATGCCTGGGTCTGCACCCACAGCTGGGTGGCTGCAGCTGCACCCAGGAGGGCAGGCCTCCCACCCCTCAAACTCAGAAGCGGGTGGGGCTTCTGCCTGTTCCTAGCTCCCAACAGCTCCATGGAGTATGCAGCCCTAGCTGCGTCTTGCCTGCTGCAGCCGGCGTCTTCTCGGCAGTCACTCCAGATGGGCCACCACGGCCATCAATTGCATTACCTACCTTAGTGTTATTGTGAAAATTAAATGAGTTAATCCATGTAAAATGCTGGGAACAATGTCTGGCATAAAATAGATGCTCAATAAATATTAATTCTCATTATTGTTGGTATTATTTTTGCTATTATTTGAATCTTTTTCATATTGTTGTGACATATGGAAGTTTTTGACCTACAGGGTTTCTTCTGAGTGGCATAGCTTAGGGTAAAGTGACTCTCCTCACCTCTCAATACCCTACTCTCTTTTGCCTAAATTTCAGTTAAGGGTGACTGGAGACATCATATGGGAAATGGTGGTCCTGAACCAGAGAGATGGGAGAGCAAATTTCTAAGGTGGTTCTTGAGGGTAGGGATGGAGAGCCAGACACAGACAGGTGTCCTTCAGACAGCTGTCCTTTATCTTCACTCATTGCCTCTGCAGCTCCTGCTGTCTCGCTCAGAAAGGGAATGTATGTTGCCTCTAATGCCCTTCCTGAGCTAAAGCCCAGTAGTTCTTGAACATCCTCTTTCAAAGATACTGAGCCCTGGTAACCTTCATTACACTGTTGTTCTCATATTCTTCTCAGATTAACTCACTCATAACTTCTTATTAAATTGATAAACTGATTATGAATTTTTCACCATTAACTTTGTTCATTTCTATTCCATTGCAAACTTGGTATTCACAAAACAGGCTTAATCTGAGCAAAAGCGAAAATGGTATAGCTGCGAAATACCTGCTAATGGTAGGTACTAGCTGTTATAATGTGATGACACTTATATTTTTGACTGTAATCAGTAAGAAATAGATTTCACATCACAGTCTATACAGATGTACATTTGTATGTATGTATGTATAGCTTAAGCAAAAGTGTCATGAAACAATATTCAACCTATTGCATAGAATGTACTTTCATGATTTGTAATATCTTCTTTTTTATTGAAAATGAGCCGGGTTTGTAACCCACTAAACACATAACCTGCAGTTTGAAAAACCCTGATCTAGAGGACCATCCGGTGGATGCCTCTTGAGTTCTTACACACTATCCACATATCATCCGTATCATACATGATGGGTTGTGGCCATCTCAGTTTCATTTTGAGAAATTGCCTCCTCTCATCCTAACCAAAAAAAAAAAAAAAAAAAAAAAAAAAAAAAAAAAAAAAAGAAAATAGAAAAGGAAAGAAACCTCAGATCAAGAACTAACACATTATCTGAAAACCCATAATCTCTCCTTTCCCTTATGCTCTTTCCTAATAACTATTCTTTTTCAATTATCCAAAAGAAACCATTCTAATAATTTATAACACCATGTATTAGAAATTTAGAAACCATTTTTGAAAGAAAATAAAGATGTAAATTAATGGGGGGACTAAATTATGCATGGATAGAAAGACTATATATTATAATGCCATCAGTTCTCCCATAAAATCAATGCTATTTTAATAAAAGTGTCAGCAGTGTTTATCTTATAATGGAGACTCACAATCTTGTTCCAAAATTTATATGGAAATGCAAGTAGCCAAGAAGAGCCAATATAGCCCTAAAGTAAAAGAACAGGGAGGAAAAACTTAAAACTATCTGATATCAATACTTACTATACTTAAGTGTGGTACTGACACAAAGAAAAATAGTTCACTGCAGTGGGCATATACATCTTTTGTTAGATGTATTTCTATGTATTTGATATTTTTGATGCTGTTGCAAATTTTATTGTTTTGTAATTGTCACCCTGTTGCAAGTATCAGAAATACAGTTGATTTTTCTTTCCAGCAAACTTGCTAAACTTTGTGGTTAATGGGAACACTTCAGCTATAGATTCTTTTCAATAACATAATCACATTGTCTAAGAATATTTCTATTTTTACTTATTCTTTTTCAATCCTATGCCTTTTCTTGTTTCCCTGCCCTCCTCCCCTCCCGCTCCAGCCCTGTGCCTTGCTTTATTGCTTTGGCTGAGATTTCCAGTGTCAAATAGAAATGTTGATGGTAAGCATCTTTTTCTCATTCCTGATTTCAGAAGAAAAGTTTGTAACATTTCAATATTGAGTGATTTTTTTTTTTGTGTGGTGTTAACAATTTTTTTTGTAAGTACCTTTTATTACATTTAAAGAGTTTTCTTCTGTTTCTAGTTTGCTAAGAGTTTTCTTGTCAGACATTAAATTTTATCAAATGGTATTTCTGAAGCTGTTGATGTAATAGAAGTTTCTCCCTCATTCTGTTAATCTGGTTAACTACATTAAATTGATATTTTGAATGTTAAACCAACTGTATTAGTCACCAACCTTGTAGTAACTAAACTGAATTTAGTTACACTATGTTTCATTACTGGATTCAGGTGGTTAACCTTTTATTTAAGATTTTGCATTTGTAACATGAGAGAGTTCTGGCTTGACTTTTCTTTTCTTTTAATAACTTTGTTGGGTTTTGGTATTACGGATGTGCTGACCTCATAATACAAGTTGGGAGTGGTTCCTATTTTTCTCTTCTCTGTAGAGTTTATGTAAGATTATTGTTAATTCTTCCTTTTCTGTTTGGCAGAATTCAACAGTGAATTGTCCATTTCATATAAACAAGTTTATTTGCTTAAGGTTACTCAGAATATAATTTTAATGTATCTGAAAGATCTCCGGTTAATGTCCCTTTTTCATTTCAGATATTGGATATTTGTACCTTTTGTTATTTCCTCCTTTATCAGTCAGGCTTACTAGGAGTTTATCAGTTTTATTAATCATTTCAAACAACCATCTGTTGGCTTTTTATTGATATTCTTTATTGTGTTTTTTTAAAATTTCCATTCATTTCTATTCTTATATTATTTCATTTCTTCTTTTTCTTTGTATTTAATTTGCTGTTCTTATATAATTATAATTGTATAATTTATTGAAATGTATGTTAAGATAACTGATTTTTAGGCTTTTTTTCTCATTTAATATTTACATTAAGACTACACATCTCCCTCAAAGGCTAGATTTAGCTATGTTGCACAAATTTTCTACTGTAGAATTTTCATTTTTATTCAGTTCAAAATGTTTTCCAATATCTGTTTTGATTTCTTCTTTGAGCTACATGTTCTTTATAAATACATTACTTAATTTCTAAATATGTGGGGATTTTCCAGTTGTCTTTTTGTTATTGATATCTAGTTTAATCCCACTTTGGTCACTTTAAGAGAATATGAATTCTGCCATTACTAGGGCTGTGTTCTATGTATGTTGAAGTTTTAAAATCATGTTCCCATTTTCTCTATAACTGCTGAGTATTTTCCTGCTTATTAATCTGTTATAAGAGGTGTGTTAAAAATGTCTTATGATTTGTGGGATTATCAGTTTTGTAATTCTGTTCATTTTGCTTTAAATAATTTAAACCTATGTTATTAGGAGCATATACTTTTAAAATTATTATATCTTCCTTGTAAATTCAGCCATGTATTTCCTCCTCTTCATCTATTAATGTTTTGTCTTAAAATCTACTTTGCATGGTGTGAACATGGCTACTTCAGCTTTATTTTGGGGTAGTGTCTGTATAGCGACCTCTTTCTGTTCTTTCATCTTCAATCATCCTATAGTCTTATATTTAGGAAATGTCTCCTGTAAGAAACATATAGCTTTGTTTAATACAGCCTGGCACATTTTGTCTTTTGAATAAAATACTTAATGTTTATGATTTATGTAATTATTGTATTTGTGTTTTTTAAAATCTATCATTATTATTTGCTCTCCATTTGTCTCATCTTTTCTGTTGCCCCCCCTTTTAATCTTTTTTACTTTCTTTGTCTTGAGGTTTAAAAAATTTATTATTATTTTCCACTTTTCCCACTCTATTGACTTCCACCACTCCCAACTTACCCACTTTTGTTTATGTGTTTTCATTTGGCATCAATATTAACCCCCTCAGGACATTATTATCAAAGACATTCACTATCTATTTAGATATACCCACATAGTTAGCCCCTTTTCTGAGTCCTCATTTTTTCTGTATCTCAGTCTCCCAGCTGCAATCATTTCTTTCTGCCTGAAGAGTACCTGTAGTGCTTCCTTGAGTACATGAAAGCTGCTTAGGAATCTCTCAGCTTTTGTTTTTCTGAAAATGTCTTTATTTTAGCTTTGTTTCTGAAATACATTTTCACTTGGTATAGAGTTCTAGGTTGAATTCCCTTTTCCTTTAAGCATTTGAAGATGTTTCATTGTTTTCTGCTTCCATTGCCATCCAAAGTCTTCTAAATCTTCCCTAGGTAGGTAGAAATATTTAACTCAAATGATGAATAAAAATGCATCCACAAACCCATACTTCTATTTTTTAATGGCATTTAAAGTTTATAGATATTTAGTATAAAGTATTTTTAAATCTGCACATTGAATGCAGATGATCAAAGGAATCAAGTATTTGATGATTCAACATAGAGACCTTTGTTTTATATATAGACTAAGGGTTGGTTCAGGAGTATCAAAACAATTCTAGGAAGTATTTTTCTAATTCTTGAAGAGAGAGAGAAGGAACATAAAATGCACATAAACCTAACTTAAAAAGAAATATGTAAAAGTATGTTAAAAATAATGCGAAAAGCATATATGCATATGTCTTGCTTGAACTTGACATTCACAGACTTGGAGTAGTTCATTCTTTAAGAATCTCATGTCATATTATTTTATATCTTTCTCATTTGTGAAGTCATTCAAGAGATCCTGCCTTATATATGTTTTCCAGATAATTTACACTTTTATTTTTACATAGATGTTGATTAGCTGTGTTTCATTGAATATTCTCAGTTTTGTGTATCAGTTTTCAGCAAAACAACTAAATGTGACATATTCCTACTGAGCATATTGGGTCTATACTTGTGCATTTGACTTACGACTTATATTTTCATCTAAAAAGTATTTTGGCTACAATATTAATTTTTTTTTTTTAAGACCGAGTCTTACTCTGTCGCCCAGGTTGGAGTGCAGTGGAGTGATCTTGGCTCACTGCAAGCTCCACCTCCCGGGTTCATGCCATTCTCCTGCCTCAGCCTCCCGAGTAGCTGGGACTACAGGTGCCTGCCACCATGCCCAGCTAATTTTTGTATTTTCAGTAGAGACAGGGTTTCACCATTTTAGCTAGGATGGTCTCAATCTCCTGACCTCGTGATCCACCTGCCTCAGCCTCCCAAAGTGCTGGGATTACAGGTGTGAGCCACCGTGCCTGGCCTACAATATTAAGTTATTTTAGCATTAATAGAGTGCTTGAAATATGAACTTAGTGCTTTTACTTTTAAAATATTTAAAAATTTTGATATTTGAAAATTTGATATTTTAAAATATTTTTTCTGTACTAAAATGCACTACAGTATAATGTGACAATTATGAATATGGATTTTAGATTAAGTCAAACCTGGGCTGGAATAGTAGCTCTGTTCCTTACTAGTTGTGTATCCTTGGAAAAACAACTCCAACTTTCTAAGCATTAATTTCCTTATCTGTAACACAGGGTCCATAATTTCTACATTACAATGCTGTTTTAAGAATAAACGAAGTGGGAAATGAGTTAGTATCATATTCATATATGGCAGCCATTATTATTATTATTATTAAATTTCTATGGTATGTTATTATCTGCTAAGTTTGTTCATAGAATAATATATTGTATTGGCAAATAATATTCCAGTAGGAGAATGATTCTTATAAAATAAATAATTTAAAGTAACTTACTTTATTCTTTAGAGTTTACCAAGATAGGTATATTTAGTGAACATGGGAGTCAACAGCATATAATAAATTCTGTATTCTTAATTAAACAAGCATTTATTGAGTCTCTAACAACAAACTTAGCAGTGTTTAAAACACCATGGCAGGGCTGGGCATGATGGCTCATGCCTTAATCCCACACTTTGGAAGGCCAAGGTGGGAGGATCACTTGAGGTCAGGAGTTCGAGACCAGTGAGGTCAACATAGAGAAACCCCATCTCTACTAAAAATACAAAAACTATCTGGGCATGGTGGCAGGCACCTGTAATCCCAGCTACTTGGGAGGTTGAGGCAGGAGAATTGCTTGGATCAGGAAGGTGGAGGTTGCAGTGAGATCTCGCCACTGCACTCCACTCCAGCCTGGGTGACAGAGGAAACTCTGTCTCAAACAAAACAAAACAAAACAAAACAAAAAAACTACCATGGCAGGAGGAATTTCAAGCATATGAAAGGCTGTTACTAAGGATGATTGTGCCTCCACACAAGTGTCTGCCTCTCCCCATCTCTGCTGTCAATGCTGGAGCCCAGCACAGTATCACTTGTCTGGGTTTTCACAGTAGCTGGCTTAACACTTACCTCCCATTTCTCTCCAATCCATCCTTTATACTTTTGCCAGAAATTATCTTTCTAAAACAAAATCATGCCATCATCATTTACACATTCACAGACAGCCATTGTCTGTGGAAAACGGTTCAGCCTCATTAAAATGTAAGGCCCTCCGTGTCCTTGCCCTTCCAGCTGTATCGCCTCCTGTTTCCTTTCCTGCAGCCTATGCTCTGGCTGTAGGGACTAATTGCAAATCTCCATTGGTATCACATCCTTTCCAGCTGTTCTTTTAACTAGAAATATTTTTCTAGCCATTTCTTGCCTCTCAAAATTGTACTCATTCTTTAAGATATAAGATAAACACCACCTTATCTGTAGTCTCCCCAGATGTAGAAGATGAATTCGAGTTAGGTTAAAAGCAAGAAGTGGGCGTTGTAGTGTTCTAAGGTAGGGAGAATAGGTATAGAAAGAAACCTTGAGATGGAAACCAAGGACAGAGAAACTTTTGCAGAATGCTGTCTCTGTGGGTTTCCTGCCCTGTGGTTCAGCCTGAAGTGGTTCTTTCTGTGTTCTCTTCCTCTGATGGGCTGCTGAGAACTGTTGCACATAGGAGGCCAGAGAATGTCTCACTGTTCTCCCAGGAGCTGTTGCTTAGGGTTCTCTTACTCCGCTCTTTTTTGATTCCCTGGGCTCCTGCAGAGCCATTTATTGCCTGGACATTCCCTATACTTTGTCTTCCCCTTAGCTCAAGGCCTGGCCTCTCCTTATCTTTCCTCAGAGTTGACTTCTGATGGGATCTGTTGTGCTGGAACTAACTGTGATGTTTCTCTTCTTCCTTCTTCACCTATGGGTTGGTTCCTCAGCCCTTATACTGGTCCCACTGGCACCAGCCCTGACCCCATTAATTCCCTTTCATCGTCCTTCATACCCAAAGGTCCTGTCTTGGACCAGGGAGGCTCACTGGGCCAAGCATTCACCATAAATGTTAATAAATGTAACCTAATTTTAAAAGAAGTATCTCCAAAGAGTGTAGCCTTCTAAGAGACTGAGTACAAAAAAATGGAAAGGGGTGGAGCAGGACAGAGTATGAAAGAAGACTGCAAGAAAAGGTCAGGCACAACTGGGAGAGAAGAAGGCAGAAGCTGTGGGCATGCAAGGCCAGAAGCATAGCCAAGAAGCAGAAGGTGAAGTCAGAGGTGGGTGAAGGGAAAGAAATATGAAATGAGAGAAAAAAATCTTAGCATTGGAGGGGGAACTCCAGTGCAAGAAATGATCGAATAATAGTTGAATGGAGAGAAAATCAGTGTACAGTCAATCTTCATTATCACAGATTATGTGTTTGCAAATCCACCTACTTGCTAAAATTTATCTGTAATCCCGAAAGCAATCCTTGCGGCGCTTCTGCAGTCATTTGTGGATGAGCGTGAAACAGTGAAAAATTTAAGCCACGCCTCATGCGTATTTCCAGCTGAGGGTGAACAAGGGATGCTCAGCCATCGTGTTGCAGCCCTCATGCTGTAAGCGAGTGTTCTTCCGTGATAAATTTAATGCTGTGTTTTTGAATTCTTGTGCTTTTTGCTGGTGATTTTGTCATGTGAAATGGTTTCCAAGCATAGTGCTGAAGTGCTGTCCAGTGCTCCTAAGCACAAGAAGGCTGTAATAAGAAATCTGCCCGGGCGCCCTGGCTCACGCCTGTAATCCCAGCACTTCAGGAGGCTGAGACAGGTGGGTCACTTGAGGTCAGGAGTTTGAGACCAACCTGGCCAACATGGTGCAACCCCGTCTCTACTAAAAATATAAAAATCAGCCGGGCTTGGTGGTGTGCACCTGTAGTCCTAGCTACTCAGGAGGCCGAGGCATGAGAATAGCTTGAACCTGGGAGGCGGAGGTTGCAGTGAACCGAAATCATGCCACTGCACCGGGTGACAGAGCAAGACTGTGTCTCAAAAGAAAAAAGAAAGAAAGAAAAAAAAGAAATCTGCATGTTAGATAAACTTTGTTCAGACATGAGTTATAGAGCTGCTGGCAGGGTGTTTGGTGTTAATGAATTAACAATATATATTAAATAAGGTATCTTTAAATAGAAACATACAAAAGACAAAGTTATGTATTGATTAGTTGATGAAAATATTGTGACCAGAACTTGCAGAAACCTGATTTGACATTTCCCCGGGAGCAGTGGTTCGGTATTTGCTATTTCAGTGTTCTCAGTGACTTTATAGAACTGTCACAAATAACAAGAATCAACTCTGTAAACATTTTCATTGGTCAGTGCATATGCACGTTTAGACATTTTGTAGAATTATAGTCAACTCAAGTGAAATGGAACTCCTTTTATTTGACTTGGGAAGACGCTCTATTCTCTTCTGTTTCAAACAAAACTCTAAATAAAATCCTCTTTTGGTTTATTTTAGCAGATGTTTACTGGTGAATGTGTTGAGTAAGTTAGGTAAAGTTGACCTAGACACAGTTTTTGCTCCCAAGGAATTCCCAATTGATCATGGAAGACAGGAGATGTGTGTGATCAACAGTATTGACATTAATTTGTATTCCTGGAACAGGTATCAACTAGAGTCAAAGAAGGTTTTTGCTGGTCCTGAACATCAAGGAACCCAGCCTAGGTACAGAAAATAACCACATATTGTCCACAGAGTAGGTGTCTACAACATGCTAGTGAAGGTTGACATTATCTTAGAGCTTTGGGGGTTTATAGATGGAAGGGATCCTACAGGCCCAGTATGTGACAAGGACCTGAACATGTTTAGATGTAGAGCTAGAACTGAAAACCAAGCCTCATGGCTGAAACTGAATCCTTTCCCACTAAACCATACAGGTTCTATGCGCACGAACTAGTTATTGGAGTCCTGGCTTAAAATGAGCTCATGTTCCAGAATTTCCACTTAGGTCAGATGTTTATAAGTCATTCTGAGGTTGTTCCAGGATAAGCTCCAAGGGGTCTATTTTGCTGTATATGAATATTTTTATAGAAAGAAGCTTATACATTTTCATGTGATTCTCAAAGGAGTTCATGATTCCAAAAAGTCTAAGAACTTCTGTGCATATTCTGAGGTTAACTGTGCACCATAAATACTAAACTTTATTTGGGGTGGTGTCTTGACATTGTATTTTGTACTCCTATCAGTCTAGCAGAAGATTTTTTTTTTTTTAGTAAATAAAATGCTCACTGTTGGCTAGGATGTGGCGAAACAAAACTTCCTCTGTTGTCAGTGGCAGTATAAATTGGTATGAATTTTCTAAAAAGACATTTTGTACTTTTTGCACCAGATACCAAATTTGTCCTTCAATAATATATTCTAAGAAAGCAATTAGAAAAAGGAAGTAATTAGAAATTATGTATAAAGATATTTATAGCATTTTTGTTCATAATATGAAAACTATGTCTAATCATAGTGTCTATGTGTCATAGAATCAAAGTGTCTAACAATTGCAGTTTTAAAATATCACTTAGGTAGAGTGCGGTGGCTCAAGCCTGTAATCCCAACACTTTGGAAGGCCAAGATGGGTGGATCACCTGAGGTCAGGAGTTCGAGACCAGCCTGGCCAACATGGCAAAACCTTGTCTCTACTAAAAACACAAAAATTAGCCCGGCGTAGTGGTGGGTGATTGTAGTCCCAGCTACTCAGGAGGCTGAGGCAGGAGAATAGCTTCAACCTGGGAGGCAGAGGTTGAGCCAAGATTGTGCCACTGCACTCCAGCCTGGGCGACAGAATGAGACTCTAAGCTTCAATTGGAAGTACTACTCGGTTGTCAACTTCCAAAAAAAAAAAAAAATCACTTAATATTATGAAAAATTGTTTATGACAAGACATGATGTGAAAATAATCATGGCATATATAGCATAATCACAGTTTGTTTATGTGTGAACAGAATAACATGTTAACAGAGATTATCTTTCGGTACTGGGACTACAGGTGTTTCTTTTCCTTTTATTTTTTTCTTTTGTATTTTCAAATTGTCTAAATGACTATATATTTTTATAATCAGAAAAGATATTGAAACCATGTTTTGTGCCACCTGAACTATGATTTACTTAAGGGAAGTCCTATCCTTGTTTCTTAGTTTCTACATTTTAAAATGTCTCATCACTTATTTTGGCTGGAAGTTAAAATGCAGTCTCAGTTATTTCACATTAATTCAGTTATAAGCCCTTCTCTTCCCACAGTATCATTTCATCTTAAACCTTCATACTCAGTCTCCTTTGCAACTCTGGCCTCTCTTGCTTGCCATTCCTTTTGTTCTTTCTCTGATAAAAAACAAAACAAAACAAAACAAAACAAAACAAAAAAACTAAATTCTGTCTGCTTTTCTTTGACAGCATTAGCCTTTTTTTCTCCTCTGCTGGGAATGTAATTTTTGCTATTCTGGTTTTCAACTATTTACCACTTTTCCCTTTGTTTCTTTATCCTGGTTTTTAATTTTGTAAGGTAGAGGAAGCATTCATGAAATAGTCTCTTGCAAACCTCAGAGCCTCAGTAGTACTTTTGCATTAATTAAAACATTTGTATTCTTTTTGAGATTTCCCAAAGTATTTTCCCATTATATCAGGAACACATGTGTATATGTGCATACATAGGTATGCATGAGAATGAATGTATTCACATGTGTGCACATATGCATTCATGTTTGTGTGCCTGTTTGTGCATACATGTGCAAGTTGGTGTATATATGTGAGTGAATACATGTTCCAGTTCTTCCAGAACAGGAACTGTGTCCTTTCCTACATACCCTACAGAAGTAGACACTGCAATGATGCTGACTGCCTGTTTGCCTGTCTCTGCATAGCCAGCCACCTTTCAGAGCTTGCCATCTGGATCTCAGACAGTATGCAGAGGAGACGAATGTTCTAATCCACCCTGGTACCAACAGGCTGGCATCTGTACTTTGAAAGCTTTGATGAAGAAGATGCAAATTGTGTTGGCTGTGTGGGCTTTTCAGCTGCTTCCTGACTGGGCTAGAGACAGGCAGCATCACTTTTAATCTCTCCAAAAGCCTGCCATTTGGCAAAGAGATACATGTATTAGATAAGACGGTGGATCTCGATTTATATATGTGTGAATGCAGACTGAATTAAAATGGCACCCTAAGGAAGGAGCTAAGGACCAAATCAGGAGACCCTCTAATTGAGTCAGAAATCAAGGCCAGGATTTATAGGATGAGCATTTGTATGTGTACATTAGAATGTAAAGTAGGTATTTGTAATTGAAGTACTATGCTTGTTTCATTTCCATAAACCTAAGGTCTGACTTCGAAGTGGCCTCGGGGTATATCCGTCAGCACTGATATAATTTGTAAATTTGTAAATTTGTAATTTTGTAAATTTGCCTGCTAAATCAAACCTATGATGAAAAGAACCAGGCAAATAACACGTCTTGCAGTGTGCAGATTCCTGTGGCTGTATTATATAGAGTGCTCAGCTCAGTGTTTCGCCGTGGAGAGGAATGTACGTTGATATGCTTTCTGGGTTTGAGCTCTTTCTTCTTCATCCAGAAGACAGAGCTGGGTAGAGAAAAGGATAACCAGCAAGACAAAAGGCTTTGTCCCAATGTTATTTGTTTAAAACTCAAAGTCATATGGTGAAAATGAGACTTTATTAAATTTGCCTGATTGGAAACAAGCATGCAAATTGTACAAGACTCCTAAATGTGGCAAAATGGCAGGGAGGGAGTCCTGACAAGCATGGAGAATAATGAGTAATGCTAATGTCCTAACAGTGCACCTTGCCTTCATTGACTTTTGGAAATATTGTGAAAAAGTCGACCTTTTCTGCTCTGTCTGTGCAGTCTTACAGTGTTTCGTCTCTTTTTCTTCCTCTCAGGAGTTATCCAAAGCCCCATTCACAAGAAATGCTAGCTTTCAGGAATAATCGATCAAGCACACCTTTGAACAAATGTAAGATTTATGTTCATTCTATTTAGATATTTGATTTTGACATTGTATCCTTTATTTTGGAACAAAATGAATGTCACCTACATGCAGACAGATGAGGCATTTTATGCTTTTGTTGGGGGAGATATGTTTAGGGGAGCTCTCCCATTTGCAACCTGGCTTTAAACTCCACGTGGCATGAAGAAATCAATTAAACAGACAGAAACTCTTCTGGGATTGGGAATCTGGCTTCTCATTTAAATGAATATCCCTTTTTTTCTAACCATAATTAATTATAATTTTCAAGTAAAAGCTATTACATCAATTTTAATGTCAAATAAATTTTAAAAACAAGATGCAGACTGTTGGAAAAGATGGTGGAAATGATTATAACCTAAGCTTGGAGCTTACTGAAGTCAATCAGCTTCAGCCTGGAGCTTGCTGAAGTTCAGACTGCGCTTAGATGGTTTTGTTTTAGTTTCCCCATTTCAGTGTAGCGGAGGCTGTTTTGTTACCCGATCTTTCTTTGTGGAGAGAATGAAACTGCCTGAAGGACAATACAGTGCACTGGAGAGGGATGAAATAAAGTCTCAAGAGCTGCTGTACTATACCACCTACCTCAAACAGCAGATGTTACAGAACTGCTTTTTAAAAAACGTTGCCTTTCACATGTCATGCTACAAATGTATACCTAAAAAGACCTAAAAAAAAAAAAAAAAAAAAAAAAAAAAA
>NW_016805931.1:5946439-5950723 GCF_001698545.2 Rhinopithecus bieti | reverse complement strand
AAAAAAAAAAAAAAAAAAAAAAAAATGCATAAAGACATATTAGAGCTTTCTTAAGTTCCAAGGGAGCTTTTGATAATACATTCAAAACATAAATGGGAAAGTCATCAGAGAATTGAATCGTTCCCGGGAGACTGCAGAAGTCTTTGAAATGGATTTAATAACATTGATGGGTCGGATAGGAGGCCCTTATTCCCTTTCACTTATCATCTTTCCTTTTCCTTTTAAAATTCACTCTGAGAAAAATGTTATGTGATCAACTCCACCTGGCTGACTCAAATTTGATTCTCGGTTTGAACTCTAGTTGTCTGCACATCTTACAGCTGTACCGTTCAGTTGCTTATCATGTGACTTGTCATTCTGACTGGGTTTGAAGCTTACAGAGGTCAAGAAACACATCTTTCATATCTTTGGGATTTCCTCTGTAATTTTGGTACCCTGATTGTATTTGCAGATGGTGTTTAACAAATGTTGCCTGGCTCACTGGATACTTCCAGATTTTAAAAAAAGTTAACAGAATGATCTTCAACTCTGCTTCTATTATTAATATTTATGTGCTGTATTCTGATAAACTTGTAGAAGACCAGATAAGACAAAAACAGGAGGAACAAATGGTAGATACAATAGTGAGCATGTAAAAGGCATTCAATAATGTCTTGACATGAATAATAAACATACAAGTATTAATGATACAATAACCTTACATTTCCATAGATTCTTGATTCTTCTAAAAGCACTTTCATATAATAAAGGACAGAGGGATAAAGGAAGGAGTGAATATAAATGCAAGGAATACCAAAGGAACGTAGATATGAAAAAGCAAGGGGACAAAAGTAAGACAGAAAATAATAGCCAAGAATAAAGAAATCGAGGGAGAACTTAGTAACAGCTTGGAACAGTTGTTGGCTAAGCAGCACACATAGCAGAGTATCAAATAAACATTGACAATGTTGGTGTTCTTGTAGTGGATAGAATACCGTATCGACAGAATACTCTGTCTATGTTTTGCCTTGTTTTCTGCTAAGTAAGTGGGGAAAGGAGTATCGTGGATTCCTTCACTTTCTTTCTCTTCCATTTTTATTCATAAGGATTAATATTGATACTAGTATGGCTATCTTTACTGCAGATAGTCAATCCACATCATCAAAAAGATATGGATGTGTGAATGATACTCAACTTCAGTAGCTTAGTTCAGTGATTTCATGAAAGCTCAGTTAGGCTTGCTACAGAGAGCACCAGTGAATTTTGCCCTTGTTGTAGGGTTCTAAAAATTTCCTGACCTTAGGAGGCAGATCTAAAATTATTGTCTATAAGGCTGAATATAGTACCATATTATAAAGAAATTCTAAGAAAAGAAGACATATCAACTATGTTATAGAACTAATATTAAATCTAGAACTGAAAAAAATACAGATAAAAAAGTTCTGCCTGTCATGTGCTAGAGGCTACAAGAGATCCCCAAAACACTTTTATTACCGCTTTGAAGGGATAAGCTCCCTCCAAAAGCATGGATCAACTCTTTTAGAGATTTAGAGATTGACACTGCTGTTTTGGCAATAATTCTACCTTCACATTTTGAGTTTTGGAACAGCACAGAAAACTCTTCTAGTTTGGCAGATTGAAAACCTGTAGCTCTGGTATCGTAGTGGCTGTAGTGACTGGTTGAATGATTTAATCTATTTCAGCCTCAGTTGCCTCAGCTGTTAGAGGAGTTAATTATATAAGGCGTGTCTTATAATCATAGCAATAATTCCCATTTTCAGATACCTGCCATGGGTCAGGTTCTTGCTGTGTCTTTGGCACATATTATCTTTAAGTCTCTCATCAACTCTGCAAGGAAGGAACAATCGTCATTCACAGTTTACAGCTGAGAAAGCTGAGGCTCAGATTATTTCAGTAAGCTGCCTGAGGACACGCAGCTAAGTGAAAGCCAGGATATAAACTTCATATGTATGTTCACCAAGTCCCTGCTTAGTCCTCCATGAAATTTTGAGAGTTATTTAAAATGACATATTTGAAAATGGCAAAGTTCCTGTAAATGCCTGTTATTATTATCATACTGATGAATATAAATTACTTAACATCTATTTACTGAGTTCCTTATAGATATTTAGCACTGAGTCAGATTTCATTTTGAACAATCCATGGAATTATTTCTCTAATGTAGTATCACATAAGATGCATTATAAATAAATCTTAAATATTTTCGAGTGGAAATTTCTTCCATCCTTGGAACCAGGTCCTTCTTCCTTTTTCCTTCTTCCCTCTTCCTTCTTCTGTCCTCCTTCCTCCTTCCTCCTTTCTCCCTCCTCCCTCCTCCTCCTCCTCTTCCTCCTCCTCATCATCCTTCTTCTTCTTCTTCTTCTTCTTCTTCTTCTTCTTCTTCTTCTTCTTCTTCTTCTTCTTCTTCTTCTTCGTCTTCTTCTTTCTCCTTTTTTTTTTCTTTTTTTGAGACTGGGCCTCTGTCACCCAGGCTAGGATGCAGTGGCACAATCATGGATAGCTTACTGCAGCCTCAACCTTCTGGGTTCAGCTACTGGAGAGGCTCCCTCCTCAGCCTCTCCAGTAGCTGGGACCACAGTTATGGCCACCACATCCAGCTAATTTTTTTATTTTTCTAGAGATGGGGTCTCACTATGTTGCCTAGGCTGATCTCAAACTCCAGGGCTCAAGTTACCCTGTTTCAGCCTCCCAAAGTGCTGGGATTAGAGGCATGAGCCACCCCACCCAACCTGGGTTTTAGTTTCTTTTTGATCATATTTGGAGAGGAAAAGAAAAGAAGGAAATTTGCTAAACAAAATTGAGTCAATGTGTCAATAAACAAAACCAATTAAATGTAGTCCAACCTTGAGAATCAGCAAGTAAAAACCCCTGAAGCCAAGAGGGCTAACAGGAGAACTGAAGGAGAGGAGAGAAATGTAGCATAAGAATTTTCAAATCTCTGCTTCAAATTCTTGTATTTAGAAATGGTCTGGGCCAGCAGTGTAACTCTCCCTGTCTGGCTCTTTGTTGTTTGTTTTTGGAGTCTTTAATGACCAATCGGGTTGATGAAATTTACTTGAAGAGTTTATTCTTGATTCTGAGGTATAAGACTTTCTGTGTGAAGATGGCTGGGAATCCACACAACTCTCCTAAAATAAGCACCAAGTTTTGGAAAGAATTTTCTCTTGTGAAAAATATCCATTTCCAAAGAGAGGCATCAGCATGAGATTGCTTTTTTTTTTTTTAACCCCCCCAAAGAGAAAGCTGAGGGGAGTCAGTCTGTGAAGCAGCCAGGAATCAACTTTCATGACACATTTAACATTCAAGGCAGACTTTTCCCTTGGTCTTTTGGAAGAACTGCTGACATCTCAATGAAAGTTCATGAAATTCTGTAGAGGAATCAGTTGAGTCTAGAAATAAGCTGTTCCTTATTGTTTCCCCTGTTTCCTTATATATAAAGAGTGGATAAAAAGAAGCACCTTAGAAAGTCATTGTGAGATTAAATGGCATAATGCATGCACATCTCCTGGCACAAACTAATCACCACTGTTGTGTTCTAAGCCAGTTTCATAAATACGCTTATCCAGTTGTTTTTTAAGTCTCAGTGTGAACTATTTATTCTGTTCGGCCCATGTGGATATCTAAAGAGTTCACAAAAATGCTTTCAAACTGAGAAAATATGGAGGAAGCCGCTTTTCTAGGCTTCATCAAGGATCTGTGTTGGGTGGAATAGAATCTTTGTTTGGGTTTGGTGAGAGTTTCATGACGCAGGGTTTTATAGAGAGGGAGCTAATGCCATTGGGTGGCTGATCACCTAGGTGGAATGAATGTGGGGCCACTCGTCCATGCATTTTTCTGCATGTGAGATGGGATAAGGTAGCCCTTGTACAGTTCTTCTGTCAGAGATCTTGGTCACATTTGAGTCTCCACTGGGCTAAGGCAGAAGCCCTTATGGGAGGATAGGACCACTACCTGGCCAGGCTTTGTTTTTTTTTAGCTCAGAGCCTGGAATTGGCTAAATTTGAACAGACAACATTAAAAAAAAACAAGGCGGCCGGGCGCGGTGGCTCAAGCCTGTAATCCCAGCACTTTGGGAGGCCGAGACGGGCGGATCACGAGGTCAGGAGATCGAGACCATCCTGGCTAACACGGTGAAACCCCGTTTCTACTAAAAATACAAAAACTAGCCGGGCGAGGTGGTGGGCGCCTGTAGTCCCAGCTACTTGGGAGGCTGAGGCAGGAGAATGGCGTGAACCCGGGAGGCGGAGCTTGCAGTGAGCTGAGATCTGGCCACTGCACTCCAGT
>NW_016805931.1:5912611-5946222 GCF_001698545.2 Rhinopithecus bieti | reverse complement strand
ACACCACCCAAAAAAAAAAAAAAAAAAAAAAAAAAAAAAAAAAAAAAACAAAAAAAAAAAAAAAAAAAACAAGGCAATTATACAGTGATATTGTAAAGAAAAAGCTAGATACCATAAGAGCTGGATACCAGCCCAGTGTTGCTGTTTGGATTTGATCATATTCTTTCTTGAGTATAGGAACAAGAGGGCAGCCTAACATTGTCCCTGAAGTCGTCTGCCCACAGCCAGTCAGATCCATGTCCAACCTTAGCAGCTAGGATGCTGGCCATCCACGTGGCCCAGCTCCCATTTGCACAAGTTCTTGGACTTGGGTGAGGGTATTCTTTTTATAATGCCTTTTTAACACAATTCTGGCATTTTGGGAGAGAGAGTCAATGTTTTAAGCCCTGGGGACTCAACCTGTGCTCTGCTTCACCTTTGGCTAGGGTCCTCTAGTGGAATGGGCTCTGCCCAGGGAGTCAGTGGACTGCTGTTTGCTGGTTGATTTTAGACAAGTTCCTTTATGTCTGTGGGCCTCCTTTTCATCTGAACAAAGACATCTGTAACCTGAGTCACAGCACAATCTTTGTGGTCTAATTCTGGGGCATGGAAAAGTGTGTGTGTGTGTGTGTTTGCGTGTGTGTGTGTGTGTGTGTGATTTCTCCTCTCCAGTCACTGGTTCTGGGTATGTTCCTCCAAACTGTTCTTGCCTTGTTTCTATTATTCAAACTTTTCTGTGCAGAAGCACAAGATTTAAGTTTGAACAGATTATTGTTTCTTTTCAGATAAACAACTGCTGATAGTCAGAGGATGACCTATTTCTGAAGCAGACAAACAAGGAGAAGTTTATGGCTTTCTATTCTTTAGACCAAACCAGTGTTCCTTCTTTGAACATATGTTATAGAACTTGACTAATCGCTCTGACAATATGTTGCCAAAGTTTTCTTGGCAATAGATCAAAGTGTGTAATATACTAGCACATCAGCTTTGCAGAGCTCAGACAATGAGAAAACAGATAGGGGTGGGAGAAAGCACTTGAAGTTAATTTTGGAGTCAGACTTTGATAGAAAAGAGGATAGGACTAATTGATTTCTGAAAGAATTACAAGTGGCTGGTGTGCCCCATGCCTCACACTGTAATCCAAATACTTTGGGAGGCCAAGGTGGGAGGGTCTCATGAGGCCAGGGGTTTGAGACCAACCTGAGCAACATAGTGAGACCCTGTCTCTACAAAAAATAAAAAAATTAGCCAGGCTTAGTGGCATGTGCCTGTGGTCCCAGCTGCTTGGGAGGTTGAGGTGGGAGTATCACTTGAGACTGGGAGGTTGAGGCTGCAGTGAACCATGTTTATACCACTGCACTCCAGCCTGGGCAACAGAGCAAGATCCTGCCTCAAAAAAAAAAAAAAAAAAAAAAAAAAAAAAGAATTGCAAGTGACCAATACATAAGAAAAGATGCCTAACACCTAACCCTCCTAATTAGTATTGTGATTATAAAGATAACGATGCTATCATTTCCCTGTATCATTTTGGCAGAAATGTGAATGGGTGGTTGAACTTTGTGTGCCTGTGAGTTTGAGGAAATGGGCATGCTCATACAACTACCTGATACAACCTGTGGGAGGGCAGGTGGCCGATACATACTGAAATGTGAAATATATAATCTTCTTGCCCAGAAATTCTGGGTCTAGGACTCATCCTAAGAAGACAACTATACAAATGTAAAAATAGATTTATGTAGTGTGTCTGCAAAAACATATTCATGGGGAAAATGAGAAATAACTTCAATGTTTATCAATAGAGAACTGGTATAGTAAATTATGATAAATACCTACCTGAAATCCTGCATAGTCAATAGAAATGATGGTGTAAAGCTTCATATATTAATGTGAAAAATTACTTAATGGTGCAAAACAGATTATGAAACACAACGATCACATTTCTATACAGTTATATTACTAGAAATATGAGAAGTTGTTCATTTAAGTGTTAACAGTTAGAATTTCGGGCTCCCTTTACTTCTTTTGCTATTTAACTGTTTTCTCTCACACCTATCAACTCTGTGTCCTTAGGGAAAATTATTTAACCTTTCTCACTCTCGGTGAAAATGAAGATAATACCAAACTCTTAGAGGTTATTGTGAGAATCAAGCAATAAAATACATGTCAAGCACCTAGTAAAAAATGTATTTTGATTTTTTTTGTCATACACAGTTTCCTTTTTTCTTTCATTATATGAGTACAAACAGCTGTGTCCCTATGCCCAAGATTCAAAGAGAGAAAGCTACGTTCCAAATATGTGGAGCAGTATCTAGTTCCAAATATGTGGAGCAGTATTTTCCTAAGGCTGCAGTGTGTCAGAAAAAGGCCATATTGAGTCATTGTTTTCTGAAGCCAAGAGAGGAGATTGAGAGACGGATGCTGATGGTCAGGCTAAAATAATATTTCATTCCTGTCATCCTTAGGCAGTTTAAGACCAAGTGATTCTGGATAGATCTACAGTTTCCCTCTCAGTTTGGAAGAACAAAGCTTTTGTTATTTACGTTCTTACACAACAGTGCTTTGTCCTATACTCAGGAGCATGCAAAGCAAACAGAAGATTTCCTGAAAGGCCATCCCATTTATGGTGAGGAGTGAGTCTAAGAGGTAAGTAGACATACTCAGCTGCAACCATCTGCAGAGGGCCCACACTGGCAGCAAAAGGAAATAGCCAAGACTCACAGGAGCACAATAGCCAGTCAGGTTTGGGATTCACTTCTCCGATATTGTGCCAAAGTTGGTGGACTCAGCCATTCTGAAACTCGCTGTTCACTTGGGGCCTGCTTTGCTCTACAAAACAAATAGCCCTGTTTTGCTTTCCATATCTGAGGCAGAAAAATAAAAATGGCAATATTTTGAGTGTTTTTTACATTGGGAATTTCTGGTCCATAGATAATTATTTCAGATACCCCTGTGTAATCTTTTCAGAGCTGCTGAAAACTGTGGAATAGGGGATAATTAGGGCTGAAGAGATTTCATTAATGGTTAAAGGATTATTAGAAGGACACATACTGTATCCCTCTTCTTATTTCTCTTCCTGCACTAAAACAACTCCTGGCTTGCTAACATACTTCTGCACCCATGTGCAATTTTCACTTAGCAAAAGGTCAAGAAGTAGAATCTCTGAAACTGGGATTGATTCTGATTGGTAATAATGCTAGCTAGTAAGCATTGAAAACTTGTACCAGGTTTTCTGTTAAGTAGTCTGCATGCACTGTCTCAATGTTTCTCAAGGAGTGGTCCATAGATCACTGGCTTTACAAACATTGACGAGTGGTGGTGGGTGGGGGCAATGAAAAGGCAGATTCCTAGATTCTACTCGAGATCCATGGCATCAGCATCCTGTAGTGGGAGCAAGGGATCTACCATTTTAGCAGGTGCCTTGGGTCATCCTTATGCAAATGACGTTGGAGAGCCACTGTGTTATTTCCTAGTGCAAGTGTGACTCAATGTAATCTGCTTTCTTTCCACTCCTCTGATTTCTGTGTGTAAATTCTCATGACAAAAGTTAGACAAACTACCATGGACTGTAAGATATAGAGCAACTCATGTCTCTTTTAGTTGCTGGTGAGTACAAATGTATCTCTATGGCCAAATTGTTTTTGAGGCACTATGTGTGACATTTATCTCTATTGTGGGAGGGTTAAAGAAGTGAGAACTCTTTCCTTGCTTAGTGGTGGCCTGTGCTCTAGAGGTAGAGGGGAAGACACAGGGGCCATGGAGGTGGGACTTACAGGTGTTGTACAGGTTGTATAATCGTGATGGTTACCCTGCATGGAGAAGGGAGAGCTTGGCCTTTTCCTTGGCCCAGGGCTATGCAAATAGGGCTGGCCCACTTCTGAGAGGGGAAGGTAGCTGATATGCAGGTGTGATTCCCTGGGGCCCAGAAAGACCTGCCTGCCTTCTGTCTTTGCTGTCATGCTTCATGAGGCCTGAAATGTTCACTGGTGGTTATTTCTTTGGTTCTCAGCTTTAGTTCTAGAAAGCCCCTATTGAAATGACATGCCACTTGGAAGATAGCAGGAACATTTACTTATATTTTCACGGACTGGTTTAATCTGCTGCTCTGGGGATGACACACAAAGATTTAGTTGATGGGAGGGAGGATAGGCCCCTTTGTGGGCCACAAAGAAGAAGCAGGGGAGCCCAGGGAGACTGTTCTGGGGTCAGAAGTGAGGAGGAAAGGCTCTAAAGACAAACCGGACCTGTGTCACAGTTCCAAAGGCTGTCCTCCAGAATACATTGTTTTCCTGAAATTCTCCAGCCTCTTCCATCATTTTCTTCTCGGTGAATGTCCAGTGCTGAATAACTGCCCCCTCAGTCACAGGACTGGACTGCAGCAGTCCTGCAGGTGGTAAGGCTCAGTGGCACAAGTGGCTCTGGGAGGAAATCTTGATGTCAGATTCTGTAGCTGCACCAGCAGAGGGGGAAGAGGAGGTAATTACCCACCTCTGAATATGAGATACCCCCCCGCCCCCAGTGCATTCTTCTGCCAGGAGCAGGATCATTAGAATAAGTGAGACTTAGCTTATCTCATTCAACTCCTTGCCAGGCCCCATGCAAAGCTTTCAAATATACAATCATTTCCAGAGACTATGTTGGGATCTCCTGCATTTCTTTATCCATTTGTTGAGAAGGACCAGAGATGATGCCTAAGTTTAGTCAAGAGTTTGTTTGTGGGTCCAATAAGCCTCACATTTGATTTTATTGGAATTTTAATCTTGCAGAAATTACCTTATGTTTCAATTTTACATCTTTTTTTGTTAAACTGAAAACATCCCTCAATTTTTCCAATGTTTATTTGTCCTCTAGTGCTAATTTATGTGGTAAATGGTACTGGCTCATTAATTTACTCAGCAGGGAGTAACCACCTTTCATGGGGAGGGAGTGGCTAGGAAGGGGTTTCCAGTGAAGGAACTCATTTTTCTTGGTCGTCATGGTGGGTGCTGGGGAAGGGTGTTCAGTTAGAGGGGCTGCATTTGCAGAAACATGACTCTGTGTGTGAGCCGGGACTCTCAGGAATAGGAAGCAGGTAGGCGTGGCGGGTGGGTATTTATGTGACAGTGGACAGTGGAGGAAGGTGAGGACGAAGATCACTCATGAGTAGTGAGTGAATGAATGAACACCAAGCAGGCTCTGTTCTTTCTTCTACTGCTTCTTAGTGAGCACGTCTAAGTCTCGGTTGATATTCTCTTGGTCTGAGAAATTTCTCATCAATGGGAGGAGAAAATATAATTAGCTTCAACATTAGCTCATATTTAAGCTGAGAATTCAGCATGAATTCCACACATGGTTCATGTAGTTTGGATAATCAGCATAGCTGTTCATGGTAGGTAACCGTCTTTTTCCTCCTCCTTCAAATCATTTTTGGTTTGGTTACCATGACTGAAGCTTAATGACTTCCATTTTTTTTTTCCCCTTATGCAGGAATCTTTAAATGGTCTAAACTTTGTACAAACTATCATATGAATCATGTCTACTACAGTTACCCCTTCTGTATCACATTCTGGGTTAGTGTCCTTACATGACATAGTAAAATGCAGGGCAGAGTTAAAAGTGTCAAATGAGAACCAGGCAAAAAACTGATAATTAATAGTGACCGACACACTTCACTGTGCTGTTATCTTAGAGGCCTTAAGGAAAAATCTTACTTACAAATATCAGTTGAAATGCAATATGTGATGTTAGTAGACACATTTCACCACATCTGGTAGTTCATTAATTCACCTTAATTTTCTTTTTCTTCTCTTCTTTTTTTTTTAATCTTTTTTTTATACTTTCAGTACTAGGGTACATGTACATAACATGCAGGCTTGTTACATAGGCATACATGTGCCATGTTGGTTTGCTACACCCATCAACTCATCTTTTACATTAGGTATTTCTCATAATGCTATCCCTCCCTCAGCTCCCTACCCACTGACAGGCCCTCATGTGTGATGTTCCCCACCCTATGTCCAAGTGTTCTCATTGTTCAATTTCCACCTATGAGTGAGAACGTGCAGTGGCTGGTTTTCTGTCCTTGTGATAGTTTGCTGAGAATGATGGTTTCCAGTTTCATCCATCTCCCTGCAAAGGACATGAACTCATCCTTTTTTATGGCTGCATAGTATTCCATGGAATTCACCTCCATTTTCAGTATTGTATATGTTTATTGCAGTGAGCTTAATCCTAATACAAATGACAACTTTATTTTATTTTTATTTATGTTTTTTAATTTTTTTCTTTGAGACAAGATCTCACTCTGTCACTAAGCCTGGAGTGCAATAGCACAACCATAGCTCACTGTAGCCTCCAACTCCTGGACTTAAGTGATCCTCCCAACTTGGCCTCCCAAGTAGCTGGGATTACAGGTGTATGCTACCTTGCCCAGCTATTTATTTATTTATTTATTTATTTCTCTTTTTTGCAGAGATGGGGGTCTTGCTATGTTGCCCAGGGTGGTCTCAAACTCCTGGATTCAAGTGATTGTCCTGCCTTGGCCTTCTAAAGGGCTAGGATTATTAAAGGGGCGAGCCACCATTTCTAGCTGACAGTTTTCTTTTAATGAGCAGTCACCATATAATAGGCTCAATTCTAAGCATGTATTTGCCCATTTCAAATTCACACCAGCCTAGGAGGTAGTTACTGTGTGTGGCACCCTTTCATATAGGAGGAAACTGAGGCATAATGCTGTAAAGTAGCTTACTCAAGGTCCAACAATTAAGAGTCAGAGCTGGGATTTGAACCCAGGTGGCCGACTCCAGAGTTTCTAGCAACCACCATGTTATACTGCTTTACATGTTTAAAGCAAAGACGTGGTTTTAGCATCAAATATTAACAATGCACTCCCCACATTTTCTTATTAAATGTAATTGCCAGTTTTGTATATGTCATTGTCCTAATGTTTTTGAGAAACTTAGACAAAGAGCAAGACCACAGATAAATGGATCCTTCTGTTCAGGTCTCATTACCTAGAAGAGTTTTGACTACAATATATGAGTACTAAAGGTTGATGGTTTATGCTAATTTTAAGTGTAATATATTTCAGAATTTTGTCACATGCATTATTAGTATGAGTTCCTATTCATGGCCTTAGGAGAGACCGATTTAAACAATAACAACAAAATACAACAAAAAATTTCCCCCATGGGCCAAGAGCAAATTTTAATTTGAGGTCCATTTGTCCAGATAAAGTGTTTTGTTACCTGAACCAAGAACGTGAACTTTGTCCTTATAGTGACTACAGACTCCCATCTCTAGTATCATGATTTTTAATTTGAATTAAAGCAGTTTTTTTTTTTTTTTTTTTTTTGCTTTGTTAAGGTGAGGCAGGCCTTCTTGCTGACATTTTAAAAGCAACTATTTTCTTTCGGTTTACACTATAAGGCTCCCTGTCCGCATTGAAACTGTCAGCAGATCCCTACCAGGAAACTGGTTCTGAGGTCTAGGGTTTCCTGAGGTAGAGGCTGGTCCTGTGAAAATAATGGGGCTATTTATCCATGTCACCTGGAATGGAGTTAATACCCTGCCAGTCTTAGTTGATTTGACATGCTAACAGGATGGGTCTGAACGTTTTCTATAGTTTACTCATGAGTGACTTTCTTTGGCTTACATAAACGGCAAGGCCAGACAAATTAGCTTACGGACCTAGAAATCATTCTTGGCCCAGATTTTGAGACACTTTTCCGTCAACCATAGTTGCTCTAATACCTGAGATTTGCTGACAGTGCTTGGTTCAGAAAAAGGTTCACTTTCCTGAGCAATTTTTCTTTTATTGGGATCATCTTAGTTCTTGTTTGCAGGGTTGAGATGAAGGAATTATGAGCCAGGACTGCACTTAGCTATTTGGGTGACCCTTGTATACCATGAGCTTCTTAGATAGGGCCTGATGTTTTCTGATTAACCAGAAAACATTAATTGATCGTGATGACAGGAGATAGTCTCTCTAGCCAGAACCTGCTAATAGAATTCCTGATGAATTGAGAATGATGTCTGAAGGAAGCAGACTCTGACATGGTGCATTAGTAATTTTAGGCAAAAGAGGATAAAGGTACTAGTATGTATATTTTTTAGTTTCCTCTTCCATTGCTTTGTTTTGCACAGGCTGAATAAAATAAATGTAAACAGCATATTATGGTGGCTCAGGGTGGATAATAATGGGACATCACTTCCTTTGTTTCTGTGAGGTTGCCCCTGATATATGACAGCTCCAAGGACTAAATATTTTCAATCCCCAGAAAAATATCGAGTCCCAGTAACACGTTTCAGGTTATCATGATTATTAGGATTATAGGAGGGGAAGGCAGTGCTGGTCTTTTAGAAAGCTCTCGTCATGAATGTGTTCTGGAGTGAATATTACTTACTAACAGATGAGCAGCTTGAAGTTGAGTCAAACAAAACTTTTAGTGTTTGTAAGGGTCAGGGAGCCAGGGGACAGTCTGTAACTCAGTTGTATGTTGACACAGAGAATGTACGAAAGCTGTGAAAGCTTCCACTCAGATGGCTGTGGATGGTTGCTGGCGATTGTCTTGGACAGTAAGAGTTTTCTTCAGAATTGTAGGAGGTGAAGTCTTCCTATGGGAATTTTTGGACAAGAATACAAATGAAATGACTTGCATGCCTCAGTTTAGAGTATTCTTGGCCTTGTCTGTCAACAAATGGAGATTTGAACATGGGAATTCCAGGGGATTTTAATGAAATTTTATTAAGGAGATGAGAAGCAGGGAGTCTGTGTTGAAAATTCAATAAAGGGCTTGTTTTCCATCTCAGCCTGGATAATCTATGTTATCTCCAAGTAAAGGGGGTAACAATTCTAACAACCTGGCTTCCTTAGAAGTTTCCATTCTCACATAGTCACCAAAGGCAGCAGCACTGTCAAATAAACAAAGGTTTAATTAAATAAAAACTATTTAAACAGAGCAGAAATATTCTTCCCTGGCTAGTCACAGATTGGACAATTCAAAGAACAATCCCTGGGGGGAAATTGCCAATGGATTACTTTTTCTGTTTTCTGTCTATTGGCATGTTTTTCTTTCTGGTGTCAAATCTCAAGTTGAATTCAGTCAATTATCTACAGCCAACAAAAAGTGCATAAATGTCTCTTCTGTTACTGTTTATATTTCACCACTAAACAAAGCACAATTTTCTTCTCAGCTTCTTGCCTTAGGAGCTTATAAGTCCAACAAAACAAATAAAATATGTACATTCTATTGTCACTATGAAAGCATAAGGACTGATTTAGTTATGTACAAGTTTATTGCCAAAGTTTTTCTTGTTGCTAATGTTACACTTGCTAAAATGTGTTAAAGAAACAGACAATTTGCTGAGGATTTGGAAGGATTTGTTATTGTGTTAAGTACATTAAGTATCTAAGGGGTGTGGTGTTGGGGTTATGTGTATGTCAGTTTCATATATTTTTTGCTTTCTTATTTTAGTTGCCTCTATAATAATTTTGACTTTAAAATGTTTTCTACAGATCCATTAATAACTGCAAATGTAGAAGTATAGTGTAACAAGTAATTGGTGTAACTAACACTAAAATGTAATGGGAAATAAGGATACTATTGTAAAGAAAACAAGAAAAACCTGGGGCAGGGGAGCAGTATTGATTCTCTCTTAGAATTCTTAAGATTCTCTGTTCCAACCCTTCTACCATGGAACAGTCTTATGTGGTCTAAGTGTCAAAGGTCAAAGGAACGGGGCAGTAACTTATCTTCTCAATTTTCTCTCTGAACATAGATTATTTTCTTTAAGATAGAAAAACTTTTCATTGTGCTCCTGAAACCCATCCCTCTCACGTCTCAGCCCCGTCGACTCTTCTTTCTGTGGGTGGGTGAAAAGCCTGCTCATCTGAGAAGGTAGCTCTGAAACTGTTCTGGAAAATCCTCTATTTTCCTCCACAAATGATCGTTTTAGTTTCAAGTTTATTTCAGGTACATTAATTCTCCCCCTCCTCAGACTTGATCCTGCACACGATCCTGCACACGATTAGAATAGGAAAAGATAAAATAAAATCGAAGCATATCTAGTTGCCTCAGCGACTTTATGCTTATCACTTTCAGTCAGCATTATTCTACTAAAAATAAAAAGAAAGATGAAAATTACCTCAGGCGTTTGCTGCCGTGCCTGCCCTTTGGTTTCTGGGACGACTCGGGTCCTGAAGCGCGGCACAGTTGGGATTGCAAAGCCGGGAAGAGACCTTGCTCCAGGTGTAGCTGCGTTTTCCCCAGATCACCTGTCCTTTTCCCCTCCAACAAGGAAGCTGTGATTTTTCTCTGGCCTTTAGAGTCAAAGTGATTCCAGATAAGTAGATTAATGTGTAGAATATCTCTTCTGTATTGTTCCAGTGCAGCCCTTTCAGCTTTCCAGAGCCAGTTAGACTTGTTATGAGGAGCTAAGTGATTGGCTGGCTCTGGAGCTCAGTTTCATAGATTATAGCCCAGCGTACGAGAAGCACGAGTCCTATAGTTGGCGTACCCAGAGGCCTGCCAGTTCCTGCCTTAATGCATATGTAGTCGTAATTGAGTTCTGACACGGCCTTGGATGTTTCTGTCCTAAATAGCTGACATTGCATCTTCAAGACTGTGTGAGTAATCCTGATTTTTTTTTTTTTTTTTTTTTTAAGCTCAGTAAATTAATTACATGCCCTGGGAGGGAGTGATTGTAAGTAGAAAATAGTGAACTAGCAGATGATTCGTTTTTAAGGCGCTGTACTATGTGTATCAAGTTCAAAACGATGAATCTTAAACCTTCTAAGACCTGGCAGGGTTATTCCAGCTTTGTGCCATGAATTAGTCAAGCTGCATTTTGAAGGAGGCTGTTTGATGCATTTGCTAGCTCTGTTTGTTTTATGGGGTCAGTAAAGTGGCAGAGGTCCAACAGGAGTAGGTTAAAGCAGGATGCTGGGATCAAAGCAGTGGCTTAGAGAGCACTTGAGTCAGGCAAGTTTTAAGGTTTCCCACCCCCACCATCTCAGTCCAAAACTGAGAGCGAGCATCAAATATTATAATAAATGCTTTGGAGACATGGGTGCACAGCAGATAGAGCACAGGCAAAGGAGAAATGTAGAATGATGGCAGCAATGCTTTCGTTCACTGTAATCTGCAGCCAGCTGAAGACACACACTATGAATAACTGAAACATTTTATATGAACAAACATGCTCTTCAGTGGTTCTGTTTATGTGGTAGAGGGCTGAATGAAACACCATGAGCTTGTTGTAAAAAGCCTTATAAAAGTACATTAAACACATACAGACACAACCATAACAGAAGAAAGTATGTGGATTGGAATTTGTGATTGGAGCAGATCAAATTAACCCAGGGAAGCCGTTGTTAGGTTTGTATGGTTGCTGGGGGTAACTTCTGTTGCTGACAAGGTTTAGGATAAAACTGGAGCAGACTGAAGTCAAAAACTAGAAAACATCAGCATTTCATTACCTTCTATAGCATACACCGCAGGATAGAATTAATATTGAGTATAGACTGGTAAAGGTGAGCAGTTTACTTTTTGCTTTTAAGTCATTATTGATTTCTCCTAGCCTATCACAAAAAATAATAGGGCTTTTGCCTATGAAATTAGAGCTTAGAAATATTTTCTTCCTCCCAGATAATTTTATACTTTTCTCAATACAGCACAAAGCTAGGTCATTAAAAAAATTGGGTTGCTTTTCAAGTTGCTTTTGTCTTATTTTCCTCTTTAAACCTGTAGATACAAATGTATATATTTATGTTATGTATAACTCTCAAGCATAAATCATTTGAACAGTTTTTAAAATCACAGGCTCCTGTGGCAAATATAAGCTTTTAATAGTTATAGTTGGTAATTACTAGCCAATTCCTATAAAAATAACATTAGTAGTTTATTTTGATTGCACCTGGTTAAACAACTGGCATGATTTAACCAGTAGGAGAGATATATTAGTTGTGTTTTGCATAATTTTGTGTTTCGATCACACTGGAAATGCAAAGTTTTGTTGTTAAAATATTTTGCTTTCTAAAATATTACCCCCTTTCAGATCACACAAATGAATGAAGTTTATAGAAAGAAAGAAAAGTAGCCAACATAGATTCCTTTTCTGTATCAACCAAATATATGCAAAACAGATAGATTTTTTAAAATATAATTTTAATACATTCCTTTAGAAACACATTTACTTCGTGAAAAAACAGTATAATGAGTTCATTTATTGACCCAGAATAGCGAGCTGATTTATTGAGTTTCTGTAGCCATAGACATGAATAGTAATGGTTGGCTCATTCTTAGCTATACATTCCTAACTGTATTAGTGGGAGAAAGGAGTGCATCTATAAAAGAAATATAATCCCATCCCTCAAGGTGGTTTGGAGCCCATCTAAGAGTAAGAAGTAGTAGAGTTGAAGCTGCTCTATCTGAATCAGCTCCTGACTTCAACTCAGCTCCTGTTTTTCCTTGGGTCCATGTGGCCCACTTGGTGTAGTATTCATATCTCCTTCTACCTTTTCATACCTTCATTATTTATGTTACCTTGCTTGGGTGCTTATTGAGATGAATCACATAAAAATGCTTAATTATCAAACATTAATCAGCTACCTATATAATTCAGAGGATGTTTAAAACCATGGCTCAGGGAAATTCTGGTGGGTGTATACTAGGAGTATTTATGTCTTGCATCCGTTCTTTCCTCTGGGACCTCCATCTCTTCAGTTCTTCCTGAGATGCCAGAGTCATATCTGTTACTTGTGAAAGAATAGAGCTCTAAGAAAAAGAGTCTAGAGGTGCCAGGTGCCCAGTGGACAGTGGGCTGGGGGCAAGGCATGGTGGGGAAAGCAAAAAAAAATCTCCCAAACAGCAATAGTTGATCTTTCTTCTATCCACTCCTCTCAATTTTCTAAAGCCATTTTTGTCTAACTGTGGAAGTTCTTTTGCAGATAAGGCTCTGTAAAACTATGCATATCTGCCATAGACAGATGGATTTGACAAAAGATGTTTCCAAAAAGGAATGTATCACATCATGAACTTGCTAAGTGTTCATGAATACACACTGGCATTTGGAGACTATTAACACTACCTACTGAAGCAAAGACATAAATCCAAATTGAAAAAAATATTATTTCTTGATTGAATTACATTTTCCAATGGGGTTTTTTTTTTTTTTGAGTTAATTTTGTTTTGGAAAACTTACTCTTCCCTCCAACGTTTTCCTGTGTTATATATAGGACTAATTTGATTTCTTCAGCTTGCCCAAGAATTTAATCATTTTACTTTGTGTTTTCAAAAGAGTTGCTGTCTACCTTGAGCATATTAAAAAAAAAAAAACAGAACAAAATGAATGAAACAAATGTCCTCCTTCCCACAGAAAAAGCACACCATCAAGGAGTTAAATGCCTTACATTTGTTTAAGTCCCTCCTTTTGTGGAGCTAGACACTGGTGGAGGAGGAGCTTTCATTTAATTTCAAGACAATCAATGATTCCAACTTAACTATAACTGTGCTCCTCTAATTTCTGATTTCAAGAAGCAGAACATTTTGGTGAATTAATCTTGGAGTCAATGGGACCACACTCAGGCCATGAAACGTTTTCTAAGCCTCAGTGTCTATGTCTGTAAAATGAAAATAATGATATATGTTCTGATATTTTACTGGATTGGTGAATACCCACATCACAATGAGAAAGTGCTTGTTAAAAGAACATTGTAATATGTAATTTGTAATGTGCTATACATGTACTCTATTATTATGATTGTAGCTTATCACGGTAGGGTTAGGACCCTTTACTTCTAAAAGCATATTCCCAGTAATGGACAAAACTTTTGAAGCAAAGAAAATCTTCACTATTTGATCCTAATGTTATGAAGGCTTTTGGAGCTTACATTTGTTTAAGCTCCCATTGAGGATCCTATTGGAGCTTCAATGCTGATCCATCTATTACTTGAGTATTAAAAATACCAATAGGTTTACTGTGATAAATGAAGGTGGCATTGTATGTGAAAACATATTTAGTAAACTTCCATGTGCCATAGCCATGTAAATGTTACATATTACAACAATTATCAGTATATTAATAAAATACTTTTCAAATTTTAATTTTAAAATGGAAAGTATCAGATATATTTCTTATTGATTAGATTGACTAACTTTCTAAGCTATGTCTGCTTCCCTCAAACAGGATGAATGTTCTTGTTGGTTAAGCTTGTACCATAATTTTCTTTCCACTTAGATATAGCACTAAGCCAATAGTTAGATAAGCATTCCTTCACAGCCTACATTTAGAGCTGCCAATGACGAAGTTTTGGAGGACATATTTTCCTCACCGGAAAAAGTGGGTTAGGAAATGTAGACTGACAGATGTTCTTGGATTTTTTTTTAATCCCTGTCTTGAGTCTCATTATTAAATTTTGCTAAGGAAATAATCTTGTAGGTTTTAAGGCGATGCTTGTTCCTAGTAGGTCTTTTCATCTCAGGGATACAATGAATGATCAAAATGACTTTCTGAATGATTTGAAAGATCAATTAGCAGCTTTGAATCCCAAATTTTTAGGTGGTTCTGCTTCAGAAAATCATGCTTTTTGGAATAATGTCCATAGCTGCATCCTACATTTCAGTGGTTTGAGCTCACTGCTGTTATAGTTTGATGATTTCCTAACAGCAATATTGGTTAGGTTAAAGCAGTTACCCATTTCACCTGTTGAACCCTTTTAAAAAAAATAGATGAAATCATAGAGGAATCACAATAAGTAAAACAAATTAAAATGGAATGGATTCTCTCCCACTTTTATCTCACACAGCTCACCCAGAAATTCATGAGGGAACTTCCTAGGAATGAAACAATTTCATTTGTAGTAGCATTTGAAAACTGGATCTAGGACTGTTGACCTGACTTTTTTGTGCCTTTGGTGATTGGGTAAGAACACTTCTTCAGTAATTTAAAACTATAGTGAAATAATGTTATTTTTTAAAACTTCTCAATAAGACTTTATTTATTCAGCAAAAATCAGCAGTTAGGTGCTAGAAACACAAAGATGAACAAGACATAGTTTCTTTGAGGAACTTATAACCTAGTAGATATTTATTTCACGTTTGCAGAACTTGTAGGATACTTCTCAAAGAAGAAGCTTATTTATGAGGTTGCTACTTTTCTCCTTAAAATATTTACTATGTTAATAATGAAAGAATGACCAATCTGTACTATATACAAAAAGTGCTGGGTAGAAATATATTAATTTTCTTGGCTGGGCGTGGTGGCTCACGTCTGTTGTCCCAGCTACTTGGGATACTGAGGTGGGAGGATCACTTAAGCCTGTCAGGTCCATGCTGCAGTGAGCTGTGATTGTATCACTGCATTCCAGCCTGGGCAGGCAACAGAGTGAGACCCTGTCCCCCACCTACCCCCAAAAAAGAAACATAAAAATTTTCTTATAAAATTTTACTTTTTAAAGTCTCCAACCTTATTTAGTTCAGTCCCCATATTTGACAAATAAATGGTGGAACCAAGACGTTAACAGGTTTAAGTTTCATATACAGTAGAACTGAGACAGGAACTTAGAGTACCTGGAACTAGAATCCAGATCTCTGCCCGTTCAGTTTAGGATGTACTGACAATATATATTGCTACTTAAAATGGCTAAAACAAAATTTATAAGCATCTATATATTTTGCAGCTAGGACAATTATCTACAAGCATGATATTTAATAGAAGATAAGGTAATAACATCTAAGATATACAATTATGCTATAAAATCCAAAATCAACAAGAAAGGAATAAAGTTGCACCATTCCGGGAAATACATTTCCAGAGCTTTAGATATCCTTATTAGCTTCTACATGTTAGTTTTGGTAATGTTAGCTGCTATAACATATAAAATCTGAAATCTTGTTGACTTACCTGAGAAGTTTATTTCTCACTCAGTCAAAGCCTAAAGTGAGTATTCTTGATGGGCAGATTCTTCTCATTCATTCAAGCAGTATTCTTGTGACTCCACTCTTATCACCTTGTTGTCACAACCAGCTTCCTGGTGCCTGTGCTTTGGCAAAGGAGAAAACTCATAGAAGTCTGCTCACCTTCTATTGGCCAGAGCTTGGTCACACAGCCCCATGTAGTGAAAGGGAAGCTGGGGCTATAGTCCTATTTGTGTCTGGGAAGAATAAAAAGTTGGTTTGGTGATTGTCTTAGTTCAGGCTGCTGTAACAAAGTATCATCGACTGGGTGGCTTGTAAACAACAGAAATTTATTTATTTTTTTTTACAGCTCTGGAGGCTGGAATTCTGAGATTAGTGTGCCAGCCTGGTCAGGTTCTGGTGAGGGCTGTCTTTTGGGTTGCAGGTGACTGACTTCTAGTATCTTCACATGGTAGAAAGAGAGTGATCTAGCTCTCTGGCCTCATCTTGTGAAGGCACGAACCCCATTCCTGGTGGCTCCACTCTCATGACCTAATTATCTTCCAAAGACACCATCTCCAAGCACCAACACATTGGAAATTAGATCTCAGCATATGAATTTTGGGGTGACATAAACATTCAGTCCACAACAATGATCATCTAAGCTGTTTCTGCCATACCTTTTTTTCTTTTCTCTTTTCTTTCCTTCCTGTTCTTCAGTATGTCTATGCAGAATCTATGCCTTGTAACCAATAAAAAAAAATTATAATATTTACCATATGGAAGAAATTAGGATAATGATTTTACTTTTAAATTCTTGATCCATATGTTAAAAAATTTCCAAGGCTATTAAAATATCACTGAACGTTGTGATTATAGAGATTGCTATGATTTAATACTTATGTTTGATAATGAAAAAGTAGTCCTGGGCTGTTTTTCTCTCTTTGCCTCACCTATCCTCTTCTATGTCAGGTATTTGCATCCCTTGCTTCATAGTTTTATGAAAAGGTGGGGAGAAAATGAAAAATTGTCAAGGAAGATGAAATGGCTAATCAAAATTCATTCATTCCCCATAGTTCCTTGAGTATTTTATAAACTTTGCAGTAAATGCTAACTTCTTATTGGGGAAAACTGCTGTAAAGTAAGTGTACAGGTAGGTTTTGGAGAAATTTTTCTTGCATTGAGTTGAGCAAATGGTGCAACTAGCATAAGCTTGGTTTGTAGCTTCTCTATTTTTTAGAAGCTAGAAGGTTTTTCTCCACTGTGAACTTCTAGGGATCAACAAAAGTATTTATATCACAAATAAAAAAAACAGTTACCTACTCAGTAAACAATGTTTTTTTCAGATTATTCTATTTAAAAAATCTCTCCAAATCTGTTCATTTTCTTTTAATAAAACATCAGGTTTCAATAAAAATCAAGAGCCTGTCAAACCAATTTTAGTCCTTTACCTTGGATATATTAGGTTCAAATATTTTTGTTGGGTGTTAAGCCAATCATAACCTCAGCTATTTTAACAACTAAATTATTTTCCTCCTATAAAGCAAATTTACAATCAAGCTATTTAAGAAATAAAGACAACAAATAGAAACTGTTTTAATCTTCATATCCTGACCTAAAAAATAGAAGCACTAACTCATATCACATTCTCATATTTATCTGATTAGACTAGGAATGCCTAAAAAGAATTTTCCCATAACTCCATTTACTTGTTGTTTATTTCCCTGGCTCATTCCAAAAACAATTTTAAATGCAACACCAAAAGAGTAAAATATCCTCAATCTAATATCTGAGCAATCTTTTTATTTTGTTGAAACTGAACAATAATAATAGGCACTTGCATACT
Source organism: Rhinopithecus bieti (assembly GCF_001698545.2). Classification (NCBI taxonomy): domain Eukaryota; kingdom Metazoa; phylum Chordata; class Mammalia; order Primates; family Cercopithecidae; genus Rhinopithecus; species Rhinopithecus bieti. Next base: position 5,928,525 of record NW_016805931.1, on the reverse strand, counting down.
TCACCCTGAGGCATCGAAAACACTGACATGTCTCAGTTTTCAGATTCTGAAGATTATGTTCTATTTAATAGAGATTTTAAGCATATTTATTATATTTTTAGTCTTTGAACTAAGGCAGTCCATATATGGGTATAAAGTAATGCCTCAGTATAGTGTAGTAATTATTGGTGCTAAAGGTTGGTGCAAAAGGAATTGCAGATTTTGTCATTAAAATGGCAAGAACTGCAATTACTTTTGCATCAACCCATAACTCTGTGGTCTCTGGAGCCAGACTGCCTGGGTTCATATCCCAGCTCTGCCACTTAGTACTTGAGTTACTCTGGACAAATTAATTAATCTCCATGTACCTCCATTTAATTATCTGGAAAATGGGATAACAATAGTACCTATCTGGTTAGGCTATTGTAGAGATTAAGTCAATTGACATACATAAAACACTTTGCATTTTATGTATATTAATTCCAAGATTGCTTGGAATGATGCGTGTCTCATAGTGCTTTATAAATGTTTGTCATCTTATTATTATTTGGGGAACTGATTATTTCGCAAAATACATGTTCTAGATAGCTGAAGTTTATTCAGTCAGTTTCAAAACTTCTAGATGTAGCCAGTTTTCATCTAAATGGATCCCTGTGTCTCTGTTTCTTCTGCTTTAGAGAGATTAAATGGAATCTTCCTTTGGTGATACTGACTGAGGTAATGCTGAGATGATTAAGAGGACATGAAGGAATTTAGGGAGAGTGTTTGCCCGTACACTAACTGGCCCAGACTGCTTTCTGCATCAACCCTCTGGCGATGTTCTAAGGGTTTGGACTTCAATCTACTGGACTATACTAGCACCCTTACTTTAAAATTCCTGCTCCTATTTTGCTATAGGCTGTAAGCAAGAAAATAGCCTACTTTCTAAAAACTATGTATAAAATGAGAGAATAGGTGTTACTCAGGGTGTCAGTTCTCCCCTGAGAGTAAATAAGACATGACTGCATTTTTTCCTTCTGGGTGAGGGTTATGTTTTAGAGCAAGGGTTGGCAAACTACTGCTTCCTGTAGGCCAAATCTGTTTTTTGTAAATAAAGTTTTATTGGAACACAGCCATGCTCATTTGTTTACATATCATCTACTGCTGCTTTCACACACTGTAAGGGCAGAACTGAGTGGTTCCCGCAGAGACCGTATGGTCTGTATAGCCTAAAGTATTTAGTATCTGACCTTCTACAAAAGTTTACCAGACCCTGTTCTAGAGCTTTAAAATTGGACAGAGACAGAAATAAATGAGATGTTACTATATTTTTAGTAGTCCCCACTAACCTGCCTATTCAGTTGTTTGCAGCACCACATCCCTTAAATGTATTTTGGATAAACAAGAATTTATTGCAGTAGGCTATGTTGGATAAAGAACAAACAGCCCACAGTAGCACATTGTGAATATTAAGAGGTGGTGAAGCTGTGATTGTCAAGCCAAGTTGTTTGGGAATCTTCATTGTAGTATTTGTTGCTCTACTGTGATCAGTATAAAACACGATGCAAAATTATGTAGCTTTCTGTTGTGTGCAGTAGGATGTTGTTCTAGAGATATTACCAGTTGGTAGCTCCTTTTTTCGTGCAATTATTCAAAGTAAATGTAAATATGTCTGCTGTCCTTTTCTCTTACATGAAAACTTCCCCCTCCCCAACACTGTAAGATTCAGGAGCATAGTGTACAGAAAAGGATCTTGAACTTGGGTTTGAATCCTGACTCAGTCACTTTATGAAGGAGAAACATCAAGTTACATTGCCACTGCCAGCCTCAGTTTCCTTGCCTGTAAAACACAGGTAGGAATCCAGGCTGTGCTTGCCACACAAGGAAGACCAAATGAGACTCAGCGTACTAGAAGGCTCTACAGTGCATATTATTACTTGTGTCTTTAATGTTCTCAATTTGGTTCACTTTCTCCTCATACAAAGATGTGTATGTTTATGGAACAGAATATACAATGGATTCTGCATGAACTAAAATTGTCAGCTGCACTGGGTGTGAGTCTGCAAGCGTGAAGGAGGCAGGGTGAGAAAGCCTCTTCAAACAGCATATGTATTCCTCTGGTGTCTGCTTTATTATTCACTTCTCTAATGTGAAAGTTTATGCTTTAGTGCAGAGCTCCTGGGAAATATGCAAAGAAAAAAGAAAAGATAACCTTGGAGGGGAAAATAGGTAGTGCTTATGCCAATACAAAAGCATGAATAGAAGCAAATAGGTGCTGGTTTCTTTTAGCTATAGTTCTTTAAGTGAATCTGGTATATATGCAAGAAGTAGTTAATTTTTTTAAAGATGAAGGAAGGAATAGTTCCTTTTAATGAAAATAAACTCTAGTGCTATGGAAATGAGAAGTCCTCTGTGATGAGGCTAGAGTAGAATTACTGAAGGAGGAAGTGAACGTACGTGGCTCCATTTCGTTTTTCTTGGAGGCCATAAAGAAAACCAAACAGCTTACTCAGTGTAAGTTGTTTATACTTGTAAAAAAATCACCCCATTTTTATAATTTAAGGGGATGCTGATGGTTCAACTTTGGATTGCAATTACATTAAATGTATTTTCTCATAATCTTGTTTTCAAATGACTTAAAAAGATTTAACCAGAAAATTCAGAATTCTTTTGCTGAATTTGTTTTTTAAATGCTTTAGACTTTTAGATAAAATATTTTAAAATTATGACCTTGAATTTGAATTTAAGGGACTCCTTCAGCCTTCTCTTTTAATCTCCTTTGTTATTTGGAGGAATTATCCAAGTTGTATCAGTTAGCTATTGTTGTGTAACAAACAGTTCCAAAACATAGTGTCTTAAAGGATAATCACTGAAGATTTTCATGAGTCTACCAGTTGGCTGGGGAGTTCTGGTTATCTAAGCAGATTCTGATTATTTTAGCAAGCCTTACTTATGCATTAGGAGTTAACTGGCAGACCAAGATGACCTTTCTTGGTAAAGTCAATGCTTCTTCCCACGTCTCTCATATCCCTCCAGCAGGCTGGCTCAGGGATGTTTTCATAGTGGTGTCTGGGGTCTAAGCATGGGCAAGTCCAATTGTGTAAAATGGTAGTTGGCAACACACGCGCACTTTTCAAGTCTCTGTGTGTGTTACATTTACTAACACCCCACTGGCCAAAGCAGTTTGTGGTGAAACTCAGAGTCCGAGTGGACGATTGTAAAGTTATGAGTCAAAGTGTGCATACATAGGAAGGCCATGAGTTGGGCCATTAATACATTCAGTCTACCAGAAGTCATTTCACCTTTTTTCCTCCATCTTAACAGCTTCCCTTCTGGAAATTTAACTATTACATACTGTGTAAAACCAAACCAAACAAACAGAAAAAAGCTCAACTTACCTGACTACTTTTCAGCACTGTTTTTAAAGCTTGGTCAGGGAGTAAGCTGTTATTACAGGCTAACATTAAAATTTTGCTTATTTACTTATACACTTCTCCCCTAACTCCTCCTTTTTAAAGCAAATTGAGTTTAAGCCACAAATTCTTGAATAGTGAGGTTGGTTCTTTTTCAATTTTATTCATATCTATCCCTGAGCTCTATTCTGTCTCTAATCAATTTCTGTATTTTGGAGCCGCTATTACTATAGCATTTGCTGAATGAATCTGTGGGGTTTTGATCTTGCTTTCATATGCTCTTGCTGTTTGATTTCCTCTCCCTTAACTCCGGGTTTGCATTTCTTCCTGCCTATTCTACATGTCATAGAGGAACTTCAAACTGGACATGTTTTAAAGAATACTGGTTATCCACTTTGCCCAGTCACACATACCTTCAACCAACAAATATACATTTGTTGAGTGACTTCTATACTATTTCAGGCATTAGTAATATACTAGTGTAAAAGTAGACAAAATGGAGGCCATCCTAGAGTTTATAATCCAATGGGGATTGACAGACATTAAACAAGTGTGAATATATAATTTAATGCTTGTCAGTGATAAGGGTTATTGAGAAAATAAAGCAAGGTGAGCAGAAAGGGAATGATGGCTGAAGTGCTTTTTTGATTAGTGTTGAGGCAAGGCCTCTGAAGTGAGGGAGTAAGCCACGACAATCTGGGCAAAGTGCGCTGCAAGCAGGGGCATTAGTGGAGGCAAGGCTGTCTGAATGACATTCGGTGCTGCAGCAGCTGTACTTCTAATGGAAAGAAGGGTATGAAATGAGGTGGGGGAGACAACCAGGGACCAGATTACGCAAGGCCTTTGTAGACAACAGTAAGCTCGTTACATTCCTTCTAAGTGCCATGGCAATCCATTGGTAGATTTAGGGCAGGGGAGAGACATGGTCTGATTTCCAGCTGCTGCATAGAGCACAGACTATAGGGAGGCAAGAGTGGAAATTGGGAGGCTATGACACTCATGTCAGAGACACTGAGGGGCTGTGTTAGGAGAGTAACAGTGGAGATTGTGAGAGGATGGCAGACTGTGGAGCTCTCCAAAATGTGTTTCATTTAAAGAAGCCAAATTTAGATACTGTGATCAGTTCTGCCAAGTCAAGCCTGGGGAGAAGTATCTCCCAAAGTAGATCCAACAGACTTCCGGTGACATCTGAGTTACTTTTAGGTGCTATGTCACATGCATGGACTTTTAAATTTTAATAGTTACTGATGATTTTAATGTGGATTAGAAATATATAAAACTTGCATGTAAAAACCATGATTTTACAGTTATTACTTGGAGTGAGAAAAAAGTATTGAGTGCAGTGCAGACTTGATGCAGAAATAGCAAAAATCTCTAGGGTTATATCTGAATGATTGGATTCAGAACATGCTGACAGGATTATTCATTAGGTTGAGTCCTGAGGGATAGTGAAGGATAACTCTGGTAGTATGTAATCAGAATTAGATATTACCCCTTATTGATTATCTACTGAATGTCACTCTATGTTAGGCACTTTATATATGACATTTCACTCAGCTTTCACTGCAACTCTATGTGATGTGGGTGGTAATTGTTTTTCATTTAACAGATGAGAGAAACAAAGTTCATAAAGAATAAATAACTTGTTTTAGGAAGTCTCTGATTTTCAGATATTACACGATTACAAGAATTTACTCTGGTAAATTCTCTGCAAACAGGGGCTTAGTCTGTTTTGTACACTACTGTCTCCTTAGAACCTAGAAACATGTCTAGTATATGATAGACATTAATCAATACTTGCTAAATGAATGAAAGGAAAAAGAATGGTTCTTGTATTTAGATCTTACTCAAGTATGGTGCATTTTGTTTTCCTCATTATAGAATGAATTTTAGGAAGTAATCTGTTGGAGTTTAATGGAAAGCCATTTTCATCATAGGGTGACTGCCTGTGTCCCCTAAATGCAGGTTTCCTAATGTCCAGACCTTGGCCTTATATTTTTCTTGTTATTTTCCTTTAAGGACCTGGCTTTTCTGGCTAAAATGACATGTGCAATCCCCAGATCTCAGTGTTTGATCCTAAACTCCAGTTGTAGGATGTATAAACCCACTAACAAACCTAGAGCCGCTTTAGGGCAACATAACCTTGGCCAAGTGACTTAACTGCCCTTGAGCCTTAGTCTCTGTCAGTAGAAGGAAGAGATGGAAGAAGAAACTGAGCCTTGATCTGAACAAAACCTATGGACACTAGAAGAAAGAAAGACAGGAGGCTTAGGGAGCATGACATTAGGGGAAAGAAGACCTAGAAAGCAAACAGAATAGAATTTCTATTCCTTTTGAGCACCCTTATTTTGTTTTCTATCTAGAACTTTTTCTAAGGAGTTAAAAAAAGACGATTTAACATAAGTTTTTTCAAAAGGCTTAAATTTCCTTTTTCTTAAAAAAGGTAAAGTGTTGAAAATAAGCCATTCAAGCATTTGGAGTCCTGGAGAAGCTCTAACCTGCAGCTAGAGCAGCTTCACACACATCCTTTCTCTGCCAGCAGCAGCTGCACAGAGCTTGCTGGAAGGTCTGAGGCAGGGTGGGACAAACTGACCTGACTGAATGAAGGGGCTTCTGGAAATGGGAGGAACTTCGTACAGGAACATTGTTGGGGGTAAGGCGAGCCTGTGGAGGATGTCACTCCTCTCTGCCTTTCCTTGCAGAGCTGGGAGCTGTGGAGAGTGGCAAGTGTGTCTGAATGACTTCATATGTTTAGTGAAGCTCATTGCCAGAACTGTGCCTTCCTCTGTCGCCTTGAATCTGCTGATCAGCCCTGGCAGCACACATTTTAAAAATTATTTAAAAAGGGACAAGGGTTATAAAGATGAATACCACATTTTTACCAGCCTCTGCAAACTCCTAATTTGGTGGCTGAAGGACACATAAATAAAATTTCCAGTATAAGGAGTGGAGGTAAGTGCTATAGTCTGAATGTCTGTATCCCTCTCAAATTCATATGTTGAAACCTAATCACCAAAGTGGTGGTATTAAGAGGGGGACCTTTGGGAAGTGATTAGGTTGAGGGCTCTGTCCCCATGAATGAAGTAGTGCCCTTATGAAGAGGCTTCAGGGAGCCTGTTTGCCCCTTCCATCATGTGAGGACACATAGCAGGTGCTGTCTATAAGGTATGAGTCCTCATCAGACATTGAATCTGCTGGCGCCTTGGTTTGGAACTTCACAGCTCCCAGAACTATGAGCTATAAATTTCTGTTGTTTATAAATTGCCCAGTCTAAGGTTTTTTTTAAATAGCAGCTCAAATGGACTGAGACAGTAAGCCAAACACAGAGTTCAACACCTGCCTTGGGAAGATAAAAAATTCCAACTGGGTGGATCTGGGTGATGATTTGGAAGGAATAGGATTCAAATTAGGCCTTGAGGCAAAGATGTGACAGATGCTTATCTTCAGGAAAAAAAGGTTGTTTTACTCTAGGTAAAGGAAATAGCCTCTTCAAAGGCTTGGAAGCAGAAAAATGCTGGGGGCTGGGCTGGGGTCAGGGGGTATGGTACCTCAAACAGTGGAGAGGGAGTGGAGTGCATAGTGTTGGGGAGAACACCATGAAACTGGAATGGCAGAGGTGAAAGCATATGGTAGTATGGGTTGAGTACCAGATGAGCTCTTTGGACTTTTTGGGTTGGCATGAGAAGCCATTGACACTTTGGTGAGGGGATCCGAGGAGTGGAGTGTCAGGGGAAGGCCACGATCAGCTCTATGTGTGCGCCAGGGCAGCAAGATTTGTTAGCTTAGAAGAACTTTTTGAAATAATTTTAATTTAGAGAAAGTTGCAAGAATTGTCAAAAAGTTTTAGGATATTCTTTGTCTGAATTTACCAATTGTTAACATTTTGCCACATTTACTTTATCATTCTCTGGTTCTCTAACATGTACATATTACTAAGAGCATGTTTCTAAACATTTGAAACGTGTTTACAATGAAACGTGAAAAATTTGAAAGTAAGTTGCAGACTTCATACCCCATTACCCCTGTGTGGTAATATCTAATATCTGAAGTCTGATCTCAAGACTATTCAAATTTCAGCAGCTGTCCCAAAATATAGGAGGTCTCTGTCTTTCTCCCTTTCTCCCTCCCTTGCTTCTCTGCCTCCCTTCTTTCCCCTTCTTTCTTTCTCTCTCCCCTTCCTTCCTTCCTTCCTTCCTTCCTTCCTTCCTTCCTTCTTTCTTTCTTTCTTTCTTTCTTTCTTTCTTTCTTTCTTTCTTTCTTTCTTTCTTTCTTTCTTTCTTTCTTTCTTTCTTTCTTTCTTTCTTTCTTTCTTTCTTTCCTTTCTTTCTTTCCTTTCTTTCTTTCTCTTTCTTTCTCTCTCTTTCTTTCTTTCCTTTCTCCCTCTCTCTCTTTCTTTCTTTCTCTCTCCCTCTCTCTCTTCCTTTTCTTTCTTCTTTCTCTCTTTCTCTCTCTTTCTCTCTTTCCTTCTTTCCCTCCTTCCTCCCTCCCTCCCTCCCTCCCTCCCTGCCTGCTTTCTTTCTTTCTTTCCTTTCTTTCTTTCTTTCTTTCTTTCTTTCTTTCTTTCTTTCTTTCTTTCTTTCTTTCTTTCTTTCTTTCTTTCTTTCATTTTTTCTGTTTTTCTGTCTTTCTTCAGATGCTCCTCAACTTAGGATAGGGTGTTGTCCCAATAAACTCATCATAAGTTGAAAATGCATTTAATATGCCTAATCTATCAAATGTCATAGCTTAGCCTAGCCCACCTCGAGTGTGTTCAGAGTACTTACATTAGCATGCAGTTGGGGAAAATCACCTAATATAAATCATGTAATAAAGTAAATTACATAAATATTTCATGTAAGTTATTGAATACTATACTGAAAGTGAAAAAAGTATCCAAAATATGGTTCCTACCTAATGTGTATTACTTTTGCACCATCACAAAGGTGAAAAATCCTAAGTTGAACCATCCTAAGTCAGAGACCGTTTGTAGTCTAGGTGACAGTGAAATAGGCTTGAGTGGAAGCACTGACAGTGAGAATAAGACAGCCATTTTGGAGTTGAACACAGTAAGATTTGGCAACAATGGGCTTTAGGGTGGGAGAGGGAGTAAATCTGATAATGAGGTTGTAGTTTACAGGGTTGGTGTCCTTAACCAACAAGGATCTCAGGAAAGAGAATCAAAGTGCAAGGGTATGCTTATATTTTGGATTTTTCATTTAATAATAATAATTAGATTTCTATAGTATTTCTATACTATAGTATAGTGCTTTCAAAGGCAGAAAGGCAGTGTGATTGGAGGCAGCTTAGGGTAGTGGTCAAAAGTAGGAACTCTGGTGCTAGACTGTCTGGGTTAGAATCAGGCTTTGCTGCTTATTAGCTGTGAGACCTGGGAAAAATGACCTAAGTTGGCTGTGTCTCAGTTTTCTTATCTGTGAAATGGGAATTTTAACATAGTTTCCCTCACAGGATCATTGTGAAGATTAGATTAGTTATTATTTGTAAAGTGTTATTTTTTATAAAGTATTATAAGCCATTCTGACATATAGTAAGTGCTGTATGTGTTTGCTGAATCAATATAAATAAACTGATTCTCCTGTATTACTGAATCCTCACCAGCAAGTCTTTGAGGAAGGTACTATTATTATTATTGCTAATTGGGACATGGTTTGGGGCAAACCATGTAACTATTGGTAAAAATGCCCGTTCTGTTCCACGTATGAGACTGTCCCTGGGCTCGCTACATGAGGATATCTAATAGGCCATAGAAATGGGCTAGTGTCTCAGCACAGGCATACTTTGGGAGCTATTGTGGGTTCAGTTTCAGACCACTGCAATAAAGTGAATATCGCAACAAGGCAAGCCATGCAAACATTTTGGTTTCCCAATGTATATAAGTTACATTTATACTATACTGTAGTCGATTAAGTGTGCAATAGCATTATATCTAAAAAAAGGACATACCTTAATTTAAAAATACTGGTTGTTAAAAAAATGCTAATGATCATTGAGCCTGCAGCAAATTGTAATTTTTTTGCTGGTGGAGAGTCTTGCCTTGACACTGATGGCTGCTGAATGATCAGGATGGTGGTTGCTGAATGTTGGGATGGCTGTGACAATTGTATGAAATAAGACAACAATGAAATTTGCTACATCAGCTGACTCCTCCTTTCATGAAATATTTTTATGTAACATGCAATGCTATTTGATATCATTTTATTCACAGAACTTTTCAAAATTGCTATCAGTCCTCTCAAACCCAGCTGCTGCTTTTTATCAACTAAGTTAATGTAATATTCTAAATCCTTAGTTGTTACTTCCACAGTGTTCACAGCATCTTCACCAGGAGTAGATTCCATCTCAAGAAACTAGTTTCTTGGCTCATCCATAAGAAGCAGCTCCTCAACTGTTCAAATTTTATCATGAGATTGCAGCAATTCAATCACATCTTCAGGCTTCACTTCTAATTCTAGTTCTCTTGCTATTTCCACCACATCTGCAGTGACTTCCTCCCCTAAAATCTTGAACCACTCCCATCCATGAGAACTGGAATTACTTCTTCCAAACTTCTGTTAATATTGGCATTTTGGCCTCCTCCTATGAGTCATGAATGTTTTTAATGGCATCTAGAATGGTGAATTCTTTCCAGAAGACTTTCAATTGGTATTACTCAGATCCATCAGAGGAATCATTATTTATGGCAGCTACAGCCTTTCAAAATATATTTCTTAAATAATAAGACTTGAAAGTCAAAATTACTCCTTGGTCTGTGAACTACAGAATGAATATTATGTTAAAGGCATGAAAACAACATTAATCTCCTTGTACTTCTTCATCAGATCTCTTGGGTGACTAGGTGCATTGTAAATGAGCAGTAATATTTTGAAATGAATCTTCTTTTTTGTTTTTTTTTTGAGCAGTAGATCTCAGCAGAGGGCTTAAAAAATTCAGTAAACCATAATATAAACAGATGTGCTCTCATCTAGTCTTTGTTCTATTTGTGGAGCCCAGGCAGAGTTGATATAGCATAATTCTTAAGGGCTCAACAATTTTTGGAATGATAATTGAGAATTGGCTTCAATTTAAAGCTACCACCTATATTCGCCCTTATCAGGAGAGTTAGCCTGTCTTTTGAGGCTTTGAAACTAGGAATGGACTTCTCTTTAGCAGTGCAAGTCCTTGGTGGCATCTTCCAATATAAGACTGTTTTGTCTAGATTGAAGATCTGCTGTTCAGTGTACCTACCTTCATTGAAAATCTGTGGTTTAGCGTAGCTACCTTCATTTGTTATCTTAGCTAGATTATCCAATTCACCTGCTGCAACTTCTTCATCACCATTTACTGCTTCACCTTGTGCTTTTCTGTTATGGAAACAGCTTATTTCAGTAAACCTCATGAACCAATCTCTGTTAGCTTCAAACTTGTCTTCTGCATCTTTCTTACCTCTCTCAGCCTTTGTAGAACTGAAGAGTTAGGGCCTTGCTCTGGATTCAGCTGTGACTTTAGGAAATGTTGTCACTGGTTTGACCTTCTATTCAGACCACTCAAACTTTCTCTATATCAGCAATAAGGCTATTTTGCTTTCTTATCATTCATATATTCACTCGAGTAGCACTTTTAATTTCTTTCAGAACTTTTCTCTTACATTCACAACTTGGCTAACGTGCACAGGAGCTTTTGGCCATTCTTGGCTTTTAACCTGCCCTGCTCACTAAGCTTATTCATTTCGAGCTTTTGATTTAAAGTGAGATATGTGAAACTCTTTCTTTCACTTGAACACTTAAAGGAAATTGTAGGGTTATTAACCAGCCTAATTTCAATATTGTTGTGTCTCAGGGAGAAGGAGACCCGAGGAGAGGAGAGATTGATGGGGAGAGCCAGTCAGAGAAGCTGTCAGAGAATACACATTATTCATTGATTAAATTCACCGTCCTATATGTGCATGGTTTGTGGTGTCCCAAAACAATAACAACAGTGGCATCCAAGATCACTGATCACATATCACGCTAACAAATACAATAACAATGAAAAATTTTTAAATATTATAAGAATTACCAAAATGTGACAGAGACGTGAAATGATCACACACTGTTGGAAAAATGGTGCTGATAGACTTGCTCAACACAGGGTTGCCACAAACCTGCAAAGTGTAAAAAACACAGTATCTGCAAAGTACAATAAAACAAATAAGGGCTGGAGGCTCTGGAGTTGAAAGCCCTCTACATGGAGATGATTATTGAAGACATGGGATGTATGCAGTCACTGAGAGAGAAGCTGCAGAAGAAAAAACTGAGTGTTGGAGAATGTTGCCTATGGGGTATACAGATGAAGGGGAGCTGGTGACTGAGACTGGGAAGGAGCAGTCAGAGAGTCAGGAGACAGAACAGGAGGGGGTGGAGTGAAGGAAAGGAAGAGATGTAAGGGCTTAAGAAGGACTTGCCCATTCTTTAGGCAAACGAGGCAGACAAATTCAGAGCAGAGACCTGGGATAGTGATGAGTGGGTTTCTTAGTGACTGTAGTGAGAATGGTTCATTGACTTGTTGAGGACAGATGCTTATTTATGGGGCTCAGGAAGAATGGGAAGAAAGACATGGATTTTATAAATGTGTGCTATTCTCTTAAGCAGTTTGGCAGTAAAAGGAAGGAGAACTTTGAAAGAAACAGGGTAAAGAAATGATCTCTCTCCAAAAGAGGCAATTGTCTTTGTCATCCAGGTGGTAAATTTAGGCAAAGGCTTGAAGATGCAGGAAATGGTGGGGAGGATGGAGAGAGCTGGCAGGGATAGAATCAGGAGCATGGCTGGAGGGATTGGTCTCAGGAAGGAATAGAGACACTGCTTCAAGATTGGAGGGAAGGCTGGGCACAGTGGGTAGCTCATGCCTGTAATCCCAGCAATTTGGGAGGCTGAAGTAGGAGGATTGCTTGAGTCCAGGAGTTCAAGATCAGCCTGGGCAACATAGTAGTAAGATCCCCATCTTTGCAAAAAAGTAAAAAAAGTTAGCCAGACATGTTGTCACATGTTTATAGTTCCAGCTACTTAAAAAGTAACTCTTACTCTTAAAAAAAACCTGAAGGCGAGAAAGAGACTGTGTGTGATGACCTATGACATTTCATGTGAAGGAAGGAAAAATAGAGATAATTCACCTAGAATTGCCTCAATTTTTGTTAAGTGGGCAATGAAGCTGTTTGTTGAGAAAGTTAGAAGTATATTTGAGAATCTGAAAGGACTGGAAAAGTTAGGATGTAGACTGGACATGGTGGCTCACGCCTGTAATCCCTGCATTTTGGGAGGCTGAGGCAGGTGGGTTGTTTGAACTCAAGAGTTCAAGACCATCCTGGGCAACATGGTGAAATCCTATGTTTATTAAAAATATAAAAATTATCCAGGCATGGTGGCACTCACCTGTGGTTCTAGGTACTCAGGAGGCTGAGGTGGGAGAATTGCTTGAGCCCAGGAGGCAAAGGCTGCAGTAAGCAGAAATCATACCACTATACTCCAGCCTGTGACAGAGCAGGACTTTGTCTCAAAAAAAAAAAAAAAAAAAGAAAGGATGTGTGTTAGAGATGAAAAGGGGGACTGTCTAGTGAGGGAGGACCAGCATTTGGACTGGTTGAGTAGCTTGGTTCTACAAGGTATTATCATGGGACTTTCCTTAGTGACTGATATGGTTTGGCTCTGGGTTCCCACCCAAATCTCACATCAAATTGTAATCCCCATGTGTCAGAGGAGGAGCCTGGTGGGAAGTGATTGGATCTTGGGGTTGGGTTTCCCCCTTGCTGTTCTTGTGATAATGAGTGAGTTCTCATGAGATCTGAGCATTTAAAAGTGTGTGGCACATCCCCTTTCTCTCCTGCTCTGCCATGCCATGATGTTCTTGCTTCCCCTTCACCTTCCATCACAATCATAAGTTTCCTGAGACCCCCAAGTCATGCTTCCTGTTAAGCCTGGGGAGCTGTGAGTTAATTAGACCTCTTTTCTTCATAAATTATCCAGTCTTAGGTAGTTCTTTATAGCAGTGTGGAAACGGACTAATAGAGAAAATGTGACACCCCAGAATTAAGGCAGAAGAATTGGGCCAGTGTAAGTGTGGCTTTTAGTGGGAGGTTAAGAATACTAGGAAATCTCAGAGGTCAGAGAGAATTCAGTTGGAGATGGTTGACCATAGGCTGTGAAGGCAAGAGGAGGCTGAACAAGCTAGGTTAATGCTCCAAACTTTTCTTGTGAAATATCCGTAATGACAGAGAAGAAGGAAAGCATATCTCTGAGGCTTCAAGTAGCCTCTTAGAGTTGGAAAATTCTGAAGTCTTAAGTTTTAACTTTAAAATATTTAAAATTCCAGGGCTGGGCGTGGTAGCTTATGCCGGTAATTCTAGCACTTTGGGAGGCTAAGACGGGCAGATCACAAGGTAAAGAGTTTGAAACCAGCCTGGCAAACATGGTGAAACCCTGTCTCTACAAAGAATACAAAGATTAGCTGGCATGGTGGTGTGTGCCTGTAATCGCAGCTACTCGGGAGGCTGAGGCAGGAGAATCGCTTGAAACCAGGAGGCGGAGGTTGCAGTGAGCAGAGATCATGCCACTGCACTCCAGCCTGGGCAGCAAAGCAAAAATCCATCTTGAAAGTAAAATACAATACAATACAATACAATACAATACAATACAATACAATACAATACAATACAATACAATACAATACAATATTTAAAATTCCAGTCTGGATCAATTAAAATAAAGTAGTAGGTGATTGATTTCTCAGTAAATAGACACCTAAAATATATACGACATATTTTTCCATGACAAAGGCCTATACTGGGTGGGGTAGGCTGGGAATTTTATCCCAGTTTAAGAAGACTGGAAGAACAAAGAAAAGGAAGGACAAAATCAACTACTGAGAACGATGAAGGGACAGGATAAATTCAACAGGAGGGAAAGAGTAGGAAATGTTGAAAAATTTGAGACTGGCAGATCTTGAAAATGAGACAATCCTAGTTAATAATGGGCTTCAAAGTGTGATCAAGAAATCTCCCAAGTGATAGAGATAAAGAGATGGAAGCTGTCTTGGGTAATTTCAATCTCATTGAATTGTTCCTGACTTAGATTCCCAATACAAAATTTCTCTCTTGTGGTGCACAGAAAAAATATTAATGTTTAAAAAGATGCATTTGTAAAATGTTAAGCCAGACATTTATTTTTAAACATAGTCTTGAAGTCAGAGTGAGATTAATAGAGCCAATCTAAATTTTCTTAGGGAACATATTTGGTATCTGCCTCCTGTTGTACAATCTCCATGAAAAGTGAGAGCAAGAAGAACTATAAAATTGAAATGCCAATTGTGATATCAAGTAATTTTTAAATGAATGCATCTTTCAATTCATTGATAGGATAAATCCTTATTTACTTTATCTGTGAGGGTCTCTTTCTTGAACAACAAGCAGCCAATTTGTGGAATTAGTGGCTGTTTCAGGAGGGTAAGTAACCTTTCATTTATGACCATCTCATTCTTATGTTTTAAAATAAGATTGTGGACAAATATTTCCATTCAACCTAGTGGATGGATTTTGGCAATGACCGATCACACAAACAATGGATAACAATAGCAAAAGAAATGATATAGTCAGAAGTCTAATGTTAGCCATTTGTTCCTAGAATTTTGAAATACAGTCAGTCCCCAACTTATGATGGTTCAACATAGAATTTTTCAACTATTTTTATGATGTTGTGAAATTACATGCATTCAGTAGAAACTGTTCCCTTCCTGTTGAATTTACTCGGTCCCTTCATTGTTCTCTGCAGTTGATTCTGCTCTTCCTTTTCTTTTTCTTTTTTTTTTTCACTTTCAGTACAGCATTTAAAATTACAGGAGATATCCAATACTTTATTATAAAGTAGATTTTGTGTTAGATGATTTTGCCCAGCTGTAGGCTAATGTGAGTTTGGAGCATGTTTAGGTAGGCTAGGCTAAGCTATGATGCTTGGTGGGATAGGTACATTAAATGCATTTTTGAATTATTGCTATTTCAACTTACAATGGGGTTATTAGGACATAACCCCATTGTAAGTTGGGGAGCATCTGTAGTTATAATGTCAGATATTGATAGCTTCCATTGGTAAGTAATTTCAATATTTCCCACCCTTTTAAAAAAAGTTTGACGAGCATACAAATAATAAATAATAAATGTTTCTAGTAGAAAAGAGGTAAGTAACAGGAACAGAAATCTTGGACCATCTTAAATGAACCAATGGGAATGTCACCATACACATCCTTCCAAACTTTGTTTCAAGTGATTTCATGTCAAATTTATGCTTATACAAGTGGAATAATACATATGTTATGTCTTATGTTTTATGGAAGTCTTGACTTAAGGAAGGTGAGCACTTAGTCTCACTTTTTTTTTAAATTTTTTTTTTTTATTATTATACATTAAGTTCTAGGGTACATGTGCATAATGTGCAGGTTTGTTACATATGTATACTTGTGCCATGTTGGTGTGCTGCACCCATCAACTCGTCAGCACCCATCAATTCATCATTTATATCAGGTATAACTCCCAATGCAATCCCTCCC
>NW_016805931.1:5902684-5909056 GCF_001698545.2 Rhinopithecus bieti | reverse complement strand
CTCAGCAATGGCAGGCGCCCCTCCCCCAGCCTTGCTGCTGCCTTGCTGTTAGATCATAGACTGCTTTTTTTATAATGAGGGAGGCTCCGTGGGCATGGGATCCTCCCAGTCAGGTGTGGGATATATTCTCCTGGTGTGCCCGTTTGCTTAAAGCGCGGTATTGGGGTGGGAGTCACCTGATTTTCCAGGTGTTGTGTGTCTCAGTTCCCCTGGCTAGGAAAAGGGATTCCCTTCCCCTTGCGCTTCCCAGGTGAGGCGATGTCTCGCCCTGCTTCAGCTCTTGCTGGTCGGGCTGCAGCAGCTGACCCGCATCGATTGTCCGGCTCTCCGTAGTGAGATGGCCCCAGTACCTCAGTTGAAAATGCAGAAATCACCAGTCTTCTGTGTCGCTCGCGCTGGGAGTTGGAGACTGGAGCTGTTCCTATTCGGCCATCTTGCTCCGCCCCTAGTCTCACTTTTAAACTACCTTAGGAAAATGATCTAAAGCATAGTGAAAAGAACAATAAAGCAAGAGGAATGAGGTGTTAGTTTAATGAAATAGTAGTATGCCAAGGACTGATATATTGAAGAGATATTTCTTCAGCTTGGCATGATTTCAGGAAGAAAGCGGGTGCATTTAATAAATTAAATTTTATTTAATTATTTTTGTTTATTTATTTATTTATTTTAAAAATGAAGTTGTGCTGTCACTCAGGATGGAGTGCAGTGGCATGATTATAACTCACTGTAGCCTTGAACTCCTGAGTTCAAGCAGTCCTCCCACCTCAGCCTCCCAAATAGCTGGGACTGCAGGCATGTGCCACCATGCCTGGCTAATCAAAAAACAAAACAAAAGTTTATAGAGATAGGGCCTCACTTTGTTGTCTAGGCTGGTATTGAAATCCTGGCTTCACACCATCCTCTCACCTTGACCTCCGAAAGTACTGGGATTACAGTCATGAGCCGCCATGCCTGGCCTGGCCTTGCTTTTTTATTCTTTAGCTTTTATAGCTCCATACCCTCTAATGCCACAGGAGTATGATGAGTGGAATTTGGATACCATGTTTAGTACTGATTTGCTCCCTTGGCGAGGAGGCACCACTATCATGCTATGTTGAGATTTTTGGCAGCCAAGATCGGAGGGACTCTCTTGTAATGGCCCCATCCCTGAGATCTGAGGGAATAACCCAGGAGACAGGCACCGACTGCTTCCAGGGGAAGCAGCAATCAGTGCACTGAATGCCTTAGCAAGCTGAGTATCACTGAACTTCAAAACTGTGCCAGAGGAGTAGAGTTTTTTTAACTTCCTCTCCTCTGTCAACAGCTGACTTAACTGATTTTGCCTGTGATGATGACATCCCAGAGTGATGACTGGATTCTCATGATCTGCTTCTCTACTGTTGAGGGATTTTTACCTGATAGCATTTCTCTGATTTTACTTATTTTATTAATTCTTCTATGCCAGTTACTTATAAATTTTGGCTTATTTCTGATTACACTATACCATTTGTAAAACATGAAATTCAAGTTGATTGTAATTTTCTCCTGTAATTTTCTCCTGTCCATATTCTGGATGAATCAAAGATGAGGCTGGCAGTGCTTCTTACCCTTTGAAAACGTTTGGTTCATTTTCACAAACGGAAAATTACATGGCTTCCTGGAGACATTGATGTGTTTTTCCGGAAAGTTTGGGCCTCTATTCATTGAGAATCACTAATTTAACAAAAAGCCCACAGATCACTGTATGAATGTGTGTGGGATGGGGAGGAGGAGAGAGAGAAAGAAGGAAAGAAATGTGTTAAAATTTCATTTGAAAGAACCATTTTATTGTTGGACTAGAAACCAAAGACTGTCCATGAAAAAGAGGAACCATTCTAAAATTTTCATAACTTGCTGCATGTGTGTATTTTATTTCTTAATAAAGCTCAAGTAGTTTCTCATGAAAGTCAATGAATAGAGAGCCATTTCAGGACGTGTCTGAATTGGCAGTTGGTTGGAGCTTGGCCGTAATGGGAAAGGACAGCTGTTTGTTGTGGGGGCTCGTCTCCATGGTGTTGGGCAGCACATCTTCAGCTCTTTCTGGGAAGACTCCAAAGTAGGAATAGACCGAGAAAAACAGCATGAGGACATGACTGCATGCTGGTCAGATGGAATTCAGCCTGTACTGCTCTAGCAGAGCTTCTCCAGAGGTTAGAATGTTTTGCTTTTATAGTCATCCGGATTGTTTGTTTACTAAGGGTAGAAAGGTCCCAGCCTCACCCGAGACCTCCCGATTCAGTCTCTGTGGGGAGCTGCTTGGGAATCTGTATGTTAGAGAAGCTCCCAGGATAATTGTGATGTGTGGTCATGTTTAAGAGCTGCTAGTGTAAATAATAGTGAGCAGCAGCACTGGCTGGGAGCACTGTAGAAGTTGCGTGTGTGTGTGTGTGTGTATGTGTATGTGTATTGTGCAAGAGCTATGAGATAAAATCAGGCTACTGGAATTTGCCAAGAAGCAGCACGGGAGACACATTAACCAGACGCCAAGGATGTGGCCATAGACCTTCCTAGAAACTCCCTCATCTAGGGTGTGCATTTCTGGATTGCACTGACTAGTCCTGATTAAATCCTGTATCCATAGACTCAGCACAGGCTGGGCTCCAGAAAAGGCCATCCACAATGTTTTCTTTTAAAATTCCACATACTATTTATCTTTGATTTTCTACCTCCTATGGGAACCCTAGATCCAACTTTCTTTGGTGAGTTTGCAGGGGTTTCTGATGGCTCTCTGGTTTCACGGGTTTCCTTCTTATTTTCTACCCCTTTTATTTGGAATGTCAACCTACAAACTTAAAAGATTGAGCAAACTTCGTAGGAAAACTACAGAAGCTGGAACCACATATGATGCTTTCTATTATATGCCTGTTGTATATGATAAAAATGAGGTTTTATTTACTTCTTGGGTACACTAAACATAAACACTCTCTAATGAGGAAAAGAACCCAATGAGGGGGAAAATGCTGGATGCCAATGGATGGCAGTGATTTATGGAACTCTGGGCTCAGTGGTAGTGAAGGATCATCATAAGGAAAGAAACTATTCTACAGTTTGGTGTAGCTGGGATGACTTTATATCCTAGTTTGCAAGACAGTCCTGACCTCACTTGTTGAGCTGGTGTCCTATCTAGTTAAGATACATTTCATGCTGCCCAGTGTCCTGGTTGAGATAATCCATTGTGGTCACCGTGAGGATAGGAAACAGAGAGAGGAGATTTTTCTTTGGATCACTGAAGTACTCATTTCATTATATGATATATCCCATTATAGGGTCACTCCTAACATTTGAGGGCCCAGGACAAGACACCCCCCTATTCCATAACCTGTTCCTTCTCCTCTTGACCTGGCTCCACTGTGCAGCCTGAGGATCCTTGTAAGAATGTATGTGGATGAGCCAGCCTGCTCATTCAACTTTATTCACACCCACATCCACCAGCTACCCATGAATACCCCTCAGGCCTAGGGGTGTGCACACCTGTGAGTTGATCTGCTTTGGAAGGGTGAAAACTCACACAGGCCCTGGAAGCTGGTTTCAGACCACTTGGGGCAGGAAATTCCAGGCTCATAAGTACCTGGGGAAGAGTCTAGAAGGGAAGTTGTTCCTGCAGGTGGGTGTGTATCACAGCCCTGCAGACTGCTGGCTCCGTGGAGAGGCATGGCTGGAGGAGGGCAGGAGAGGGCATTCTGAAGCATCAGCGCCCTGATTAGGGATACCTGGCCCTAGAGTGGTCCTGTCCTTTTCATTCCTGCTTTTCAGAGATCCTGCTTCTAACACATCCTTGAGCATCTCAGTAAAGCCAGCTTCCTAAGCCGTTCTGAAGTGTTTGGGTTAAGAACGTTTCACATGTGAATAATGCTTGGTCACCAGCCTGAGGTCCAGCGTATTCTTCATCTGGTCTGATAGAAATCCCTTGTCTTTAAATGTCATATATTTAAGGCAACAACTCAATTTTGCAGGTTGAAACAAAAACTTAAACTATATGAGTTAATGTTTTTAAAGTCAACCAAAGGGAAGGTACCTCTTCCCAGTGTGTTTCATCAATTGAAATCTGGTGAACGTTTTTTTATTTGCTGGTATGTTCCACCATGTGTGTAAGCATGAAGGTAGGAAAATGTTTGCTCAGCCATTTCCTCTGTGGTTTAGTTTGTTGGAGAATCAGTCAAATGGAAAGTTTTTCCTCTGATGTGATTACAGAATCAAATATTTTATAATTCCCAGGTACTTCTGAATCTTGAATAATTATTAAAGTCAGTGAACACTTTCTCTTTCTTTTCCTTGACTCGCTTTGGATTGAACTAACCCATAGGGCAACACAATATTATTTCCCTGGGCTAGGTGCACTTTCCTCTTCGTGGATTATTGGGTGCCTGTAGATAGAGTCCCCATGCACAGCAGGCAGACTGTGCACCGCATAGTCCTGGAAGTAAATTTCACCAAGAGTATGAGTGGGATTGTGCAACATGGTAGCCCTGGCTATGCATGTTTGGGGCAGGGATTCTCCTCAACTGTGTATTCCCTGGGAGGCTTGATTTTCCTCTTCTTTCTCTCACTGATCATAAGCATGTGGAGAACATGGGTGTTTGAAGAGAAAAAGTTGAAAATAATGTTATTTTCTGCATTTTCTCCCATTTTTTGAGAGCACTCATTCTCCTTCTAATATTAATGTAGATCAGGGAAAATAAAAGCCATTTGTTAAAGAACTAACTATTATGTAACAAATTGTCAAACAATCATGCCAAAGGTGTGTTTACAAACTCCAGTTCTATCTTGGTGGGTTGATTAGCTTCCTTGGGGGTCCAAACAGCTATGGCTTTTCCATTTTTATGAATGGTTCTGCATTTATAAAATTAAGAATGGACATTTACACGATTAAGAATAGAATTAATAGTGTAAAGGGATCCTTCAAGTACCCATGTGTTACTGCTTACTTTTAACCAATAAATCTTATACCAGAGTGTTCTGCCTGCTTCTGGATGAGCAAGGAGACTCATGGTCTGGTTCTTGGACTTCCCTAGCAGCATGGCCCCCAAATGCCAGTCTCCACTTCCACCTCAAAAGAAGAAACCAAGAATGCCTCTCTGGGACCGGAGGAGATATTGGCCTCTGCAGGCTTGCTGAAGAAGGGAGAAAAAGAACAGCAAGAAGCAATTGAATGCATTGATGAAGTACAAAATGAAATAGACAGATTTAATGAACAAGCCAGTGCGGAGATTTTGAAAGTAGAACAGAAATATGACAAACTCCACCAACCATTTTTTCAGAAGATGTCAGAACTGATCGCCAAAGTCCCAAATTTTGGGCTAACAACATTTGTCAACCATCCACAAACGTCTGCACTGCTGGAGGAGGACAAAGAGGCACTGAGTTGAAATGACAGAATTTGAAGATATTAAATGAGGTTACAGAATAGATTTTTATTTTCATGAAAATCCTTACTTTGAAAATAAAGTTCTCCCCAAAGAATTTCATCTGAATGAGAGTGGTCCATCTTCAAAGACCACTGAAATCAAGTGGAAATCTGGAAAGGATTTGATGAAACGTTCAAGTCAAACGCAGAATAAAGCTGGCAGGAAGAGGCAGCGTGAGGAACCAGAGAGCTTCTTTACCTGGTTTACTGACCATTTTGATGCCGGTGCTGATGAGTTAGGAGAGGTCACCAAAGATGATACTTGGTCCAACTCATTAGAGTGCTACTTGGTTCCTGATATGGATGATGAAGAAGGAGAAGGAAAAGAAGATGATGATGATGAAGAGGAGGAAGGATAAACAGATACTGAGGAGGAAGAGGAGGATGAAGGTGAAGAAGATGAAGATGATGAAGGGGAGGAAGGAGAGAAGGATGAAGGAAAAGATGATTACTAGAACACTGACAGATTCCAACTATCCTTTTCAAAAAAAAATTCTCCAGTCCCTGGGAGCAAGTTCTAGTCTTTTCTTTTTCCTCTTGTGTTCTGTCACCCTGTTCTTGAGGTCTCTTTTCTCTACACCATGGTTCTCAACTTATTTTGGGGGAAATACCTTGAGCAGAATACAATGGGAAAAGTGTCTCTACCCCTTTCTGTTTGAAATTCATTTTATCCCTTTCTGTCTGAACAAAACTGTATGGAATCAACACCACTGAGGTCTGTGGGAAATAAGAAAAACCTGCTCTGTCCGCTCTGCTGGAAGCTGGAGGGTGCTAAGCCCCTGTGTAGTAGTGCATAGAATTCTAGTTTTTCCCCTCCTTTCTCTGTATATTGGGCTTAGAGGGTACACAGTGTCTCTATATGAATATGGACAGTTAGCATTCACCAACATGTATCTGTCTATTTTCTCTTGTTTAAAAAAAGAGAAAAGAACTAAAAAAAAAAAAAAAAA
>NW_016805931.1:5892602-5902621 GCF_001698545.2 Rhinopithecus bieti | reverse complement strand
AAAAAATGGGGTTATAGAAGGTCAGCAAAGGGTGGATCTGAGATGTTTGGGTGGGTTAAGTGCACATTTTGACAACATGGCTTCTCCTTTGGCATGTTTATTGTGATATTTGACAGACACCCTTGTAGTTTAAGAAGACACTTTTAAAATAAATTTTCTTCTAATGATGACTTTAGCTCTGCCACTCAATGGAAGAATCGGCAGAACCTGTAGGATCCTATTTGGAATTGACTTTCTCTATTGTAATTTTGTTCCTGCTTATTTTAAAATTTCCTTTTTGTTTCACTGTAAAGGAAAGATCATGCTCGGTTTTAAATGTGAAAAGTACAAGTTGCTTTGTTGTACAATAAAACTAAATGTGTACACACACACACACATACACACACACACAAACTTATACCAAAATCACACCACTTTAGTTACTTGTCCACTGGAAAGGTACTCTTTGTTTTTGAGCTTTAAAGAAGCTAGTCTTCTTTTATTTGGCTGTAACTAGGAACTCAACTGAGCAGGAATGACTATTCTGATATGTGCTTGTTACATTTTTGGTTTTCAGAGGTGGCATGTTGAGGAGGTGCACTTATGGATTGCAGCATAAATATCCACGGGTCCTGGTGTGGGTGCGTGCGCTCACTCATTATCTTGATGTGCTACTCACAACCACATCTCTCCTTACACTATTGGAAACTTTCGTTCTTAATCATTTAATTTATCCCTAGTGACTCCAGCCTCTCATGACAGACTGAAAGACCAGACTTGATGAAGTCCAGATATATTTTAATTCTCTTATATTAAGCCCAAGGGAGAATTTCTTAGTGACTATGCTGACTTATGTGTCTTGAAAAAACTTTAACTGTGGGAATTTTGATGTATAATGAAGCCAGAAGAGGGACACACTTCATTCCAAAATGCTGCAAATAGAATTTAAGCAAGCAATATGACACACATTCTTTGTTTCTTTTGCTTTTTTTTTTTGCGATGAAGTCACACTTTGTTGCCCAAGCTGGAGTGCAGTGGTGCCATCTCGGCTCACTGCCACCTCTGCCTCCCAGGTTCAAGTGATTCTCCTGCCTCAGCCTCCTAAGTAGCTGGGACTACAAGCATGCGACACCATGCCCAGCTAATTTTTTTGTACTTTTAGTAGAGACGGGGTTTCACTATGTTGACCAAGCTGGTCTCAAAATCCTGGCCTCAAGTGATCCACCCACCTTGGCCTCCCAAAGTGCTGGGATTACAGGCGTGAGCCACTGTGCCCAGCCGTGACACACATTCTTAACTATTCTCCAAAAGGGAGAACACTAGAAAAGTGGTAGTTTGAAAAAAGAAATGTCCAGTAGCAACTGGATGGCTCATAGCTCCAGTGGTTCTGATAAGTGCTCAGTAGAGAGTCTGATACACATTAGGTGCTCAAGAAAATATTTGTTAACTGAATAAACAAATGAATCGGATCTTGTTCATATAAATTCCAAAGCAGAGAATATCTGCCACAAGTGCTCACATCAGCTATGCCTATTAAGCAGCACTGTGTTGTTTGCTTTCACAGAAAGGGATTTGATTTGGTATTTGCTGAAACAGGCCCCCATCTTACAGATGGCATTGAGACTCAGAAGAGTTAAACACTTTCTCACAGCTACTAAGCACTAGGACTAGAATTAGAATGTGTGCTTTCTGACCCTGAGTCTAGGATTCTAGGACTTCAAGGGTTTCCTATCTTTTTGAAGTCATGGGGCAGAACAATATAAAGGAGCAGCTGGAAAAACTGAAATGAAATTACTATTCACTCTTACATAGGAAGAATAAAGATAACTCTTGAGGGCCCTGATATATTATGGTAATAAAAATAAGACTGAGGTAGCAGAAGCACATGGACATGCAGGGAACACTTCCAAACATCCTTCAAAAGGCCTAAGTTCTAAGGACAGGAAACATGAGGAAGCAGAGAAGGAAGGAAATGTGTCTAAATTCTTCTAAGCTGTTTCTTTTACTCTTCAGGCCAAGCCGTCTAACTCTAATCAAAATTTCAGGGAAAGCTTATGGCAGATGAGACTTTTGGAAGTACATTAGAAAACAGGAGGGAAAAAGGGCTTATAACTCATTGATTTGTATCTTTATGTTATTTTATAATATTATTAAAGCTCTTTCCATTTTATGTAGATTCTGTCTCTCAGCTGTACTTTCAAATCTATTAGGACATGTCTCTTGTCTCTTTTATATATTCCTTGTACTGTGTCTATATGTGGTGGTCTCTCAGTCAAGCAGGCTGTACAATTTATTCGAAGTATTCCAAGGAACTTGTGTCCCTCCACTGCTCTGACCTCATTTTTGCAATGTTAATTAAGTTGGGTAGATGACCTATTCGACTGATAACACTCAATAGCTCACTGGTATATGGTAAGTAGTTTATTCTCCTAGTTAGTTGACCATAACTAGATTAAAGCCCAAAAAGATATGAAAAAAAATCAGGTGGTAGAGAGTGGGGAACAGAGGTATAGGACACTGTTTTGGGAAAGTGGATCTTAACTCGGTTATGTCAGGATGAGGTGTTACAAGAAGAGAGAACAAGAGAGAACGCTCACCATTAAATTTGGCTTCTGGCCTTGGGTCAACCTTGCATGATGTTTTGTAGACTGAGAGTAAGGAGGGAGAAGTTGAGACAAAAACTTTACTCTCTGTTTGGTCACTGAGAGCAAAGGTTCTCTTTGTGCTAGTTTATTCTTAAGTAGTAGCGTGAGGAGTTTAGGGGTTTATTGCTGAAGAAAATTCATCCTCTTGTGCTAATTGGGCAGAGATTCCAGGGTATTAAAACCAAAATCATTTGACCACCTGAGTTATAGTAATTTTAGTGCTTACATTGTTTATTTTCACTGTATAGCACAACCAAATACTATTCAGTCTGGCTGCATGGAATGAGATATGGCTAATTAAATTTCCTGGCAAACCCAGGTTAAGGCAGAAATGCCATATTAACAGTAGCACCCTTAAACCTGGGGAAAGAGGCTCTTGCCTCATGTCACTTGCTTTAGAGGGCCCTGCTGGTCTTCCTCCACTGTGCCATGCCTTATGGTGAGAGGATTCTGCAGAGCCATGTGGATATTGTCAATCCAAAGCACCCCCATTCCCTCTTCTAAACCACTTGGTACCCCACAATTCCTGCCTAAGTGATCCCAAGATGACTTCCAGGGCCTACATGGGTCTCTCTTGGGGTCTCATCTCCCAGTGGTGAACTGTACCACTTGTGTTGAGCACTCCTAGGACCAAAGAGTGTAGGGCTGTGTATGAATCTTAGATGTGTGGGCTGAGGTGTCCTCGGGAGTGTATGCAAGGCTCCTCACTGCAGAAAAGAACTGAAGGTGGGAAAGAGAAGAGAAGGGAGTAGGCTACTGGCTGGAGACCCCGGCTCCAAAAATTTTAGGCATGGGCTGACATTTCAAACTCTCCAGTGGCAAACCATTTAGAGCAGTCAACTCACATTGACTATGAAGTGTATGCACTACTTTGAGTAACTAGGCTTGATTGCAGAGGTCCTTGCATGGCCTCCTGGTCTGCATGTTGAACAACAGTGGTTATTGTTCTCTGGACGCTAATGCTGTAGGTACTAGATGTGACTGTTCTCCAGAGACATTCCTAGGGAGTTGCTAATGGTATGGTGGTAATTGCTGTTATTATTTCATAAACATTGAAATCTTTTATTTTTTGTAAAGTTGTCTCCTTGAATACTGGACTGTAAAGGTGTGTGGATGTGTTCTAGCAAATTGAGAATTCTAGTTAATTGAGTTCTGGTTATTTAACTTTTTACCGTGGTTTGTACTTGCTGCTTGTTCAGAGTCTAGGCAATTTTACATGGACATATTTTATCCTTTCTCCCCATCTCCATTAGTCTTCAAGATCAGGAAGATGATTTGTGTCATTTTAAAATAGAGCCTTCCTCTGTCTCTCATTTTCCTTCCCTCTCTCTAAGGTATATTGCTGCCTACTATATCCTGGGCCCTGTGCTAGAATTTCTCTTGTGCTAATTTTTATTGATAACATATGATGGCTTAAAATGTCATCTACTGTTTAGTAAATTCATAATAGAAAATAACTTTGTTCCCTCACAAATTTTATAGACATTTAAAATTAGCACTTCAATATCCAAGTATTTTGCTTTTCTTTTCTGGAGAGAAACCAACACCTGTAGGTATTTGTTGACATGCAGAAAATGCATGCAAGAACTTTAAAATTTTTTACCCTATAATTGGTTGTATACTATTAACTAGACCTCTTCTTTAGATCTCTTACTGTATACACTCTTCTGTTTTCCCATATTGTCTCCTCTTTCTCTAAATTCTTCACCCCGTTCCCCACCCTTTCCCTGCCTTGTCTCTGGGTTTTGTCTCTCTTGCCTCATTTTCCTTCTTTCTCTCTCACTTTCTTCCCCACCACTCCTTTCTTGTTTACACTCCCTGCTCATGTATGTGCCGCTTTGCATTTGTGTTTATATCTACCAGGGGAAGGACCAACCATTTTATTTTAAATTTTGTTTTACTTTAAGTTCTGGGATACATGTGCAGAATGTGCAGGTTTGTTACATAGGTAAACATGTGTCGTGGTGGTTTGCTGCACCTATCAACCCATCACCTAGGTATTAAGCCCTGCATGCATTAGCTATTTATACTGATGCTCTCCTTCCCCTCACTGCCTCCCAACATGCCCTGGTGTGTTTTGTTTCCCTCCCTGTGTCATGGGTTCTCATTGTTTAGCTCCCACTTACGAGCGAAAACATGTGATGTTTGTTTTACTGTTCCTGTGTTAGTTTGCTGAGGATGATGGCTTCTGGCTTTATCCATGTCCCTGCAAAGGACATGAACTCATTCCTTTTTATGGCTGCATAGTTATTCCATGGTGTATATGTGCCACATTTTTTTATCCAGTCTATCATTGATGGACATTTGGGTTGATTCCATGTCTTTACTGTTGGGAGTAGTGCCGCAATAAACATACGCATTCATGTGTCTTTATAATAGAATGATTTATAATCCTTTGGGTATATACCCAGTAATGGGATTGCTAGGTCAAATGGTATTTCTGGTTCTAGATCATTGTGGAATCACCACACTGTCTTCCACAGTGGAACCAACCATCTTTCAAAGCAACAAATGACATCCAAGTGTGAAGTTGCAAGTCAAAGAGCTAGAGAGTCATACAGTTTCAGAGTTGTCGCAGTTTTGAAGATTGATCCTCTGGCAGGGTCCTCCTCATTTTGTACTTGAGAATATAGGTCTAGCGAATTATATCACCTGTCCAAGCCCACACAATGACCAGGCTTCCTAGCTCTAATTTATCAGTCCAGTCCTTTTCTTAAAAATAGTTTCTGAATATATGCAGGTAAAAATAATAAATAAGCCACCATAAGTTACAGACTTATGTATGTCTGTTTCTACGGTGCCAAGGAAAGAAAACAAGGGGGAGGCATGAACATAAAAGAACACAGGTGCACTTATACGTTGTTTCTTCAAAAGATCATGAAATGATAGCTTAGAAATTTCCAGTAAGAACTACAGACAAACAAGCTCAGACAAGTTACGGCAGAGAGGAGTGTACTTAAAGTTAGAAAGCAGGAGAAGCACGCTTGTCAACAGGCAGAAAAGGAGGAGCTATGGACCTTACAGTTGGAAAATGTGTTTAAAAAAAATAAAGAAGTTGATCCTTCTTGATTTTTCTTGTTTTGAAATTTATGGCAACATGTACAACAAACCTATTTTAATGTACAATTTAAAATTAGTATGCTGTGATTTACTTGGGCTAATATAATTGTAAAACACTTTTAAGCTAGACCAGCTGTAATTATATTCCCAAAGATTTGATTTTTATCATTATTTACAGTTAATAAGACATTTATGATCTCTTTTTGGTTGTCTCTGGTGAAGCATTGTTGGCGATGCTTTCCTGACTTGAAATTCTCCTGTGTGTTGAAATCGAATTGGGAAAATGAGTAAGTAAATAACTTATCCTAAAAGTGTAATCTCTCCTTTGTGACATAAATTAGAAATCCATTCACATCTGTGGAATAATTCCCAGTTTTGCAACTAAATAATCTGATATGCACAAGCAAACATGCCAATCTTTTCTCAGTCTAGGAGAATTTGGTCACGTTCTACTTGAACAAAACAAGCTATATGTGCTTTTAAATAGATGTATCATTTTCTCAAAATTGGATTATAAAGAGCTGATCTGAGATGCAATCAGATGGATAATTAAACAGCAAAGGTAAGAGGCTTCTGACTGTGCATGCTTACAGTGTTAATTGAAAAAATAAAATATGATTTTTAATCCTAAAGGTAATTTGACTGATGCACATGTACAATGATGTAAGGTTCTCTCACTTTCCANTTTAGTAAATTCATAATAGAAAATAACTTTGTTCCCTCACAAATTTTTATAGACATTTAAAATTAGCACTTCAATATCCAAGTATTTTGCTTTTTCTTTTCTGGAGAGAAACCAACACCTGTAGGTATTTGTTGACATGCAGAAAATGCATGCAAGAACTTTAAAATTTTTTACCCTATAATTGGTTGTATACTATTAACTAGACCTCTTCTTTAGATCTCTTACTGTATACACTCTTCTGTTTTCCCATATTGTCTCCTCTTTCTCTAAATTCTTCACCCCGTTCCCCACCCTTTCCCTGCCTTGTCTCTGGGTTTTTGTCTCTCTTGCCTCATTTTTCCTTCTTTCTCTCTCACTTTCTTCCCCCACCACTCCTTTCTTGTTTACACTCCCTGCTCATGTATGTGCCGCTTTGCATTTGTGTTTATATCTACCAGGGGAAGGACCAACCATTTTTATTTTTAAATTTTGTTTTACTTTAAGTTCTGGGATACATGTGCAGAATGTGCAGGTTTGTTACATAGGTAAACATGTGTCGTGGTGGTTTGCTGCACCTATCAACCCATCACCTAGGTATTAAGCCCTGCATGCATTAGCTATTTATACTGATGCTCTCCTTCCCCTCACTGCCTCCCAACATGCCCTGGTGTGTTTTGTTTCCCTCCCTGTGTCATGGGTTCTCATTGTTTAGCTCCCACTTACGAGCGAAAACATGTGATGTTTGTTTTACTGTTCCTGTGTTAGTTTGCTGAGGATGATGGCTTCTGGCTTTATCCATGTCCCTGCAAAGGACATGAACTCATTCCTTTTATGGCTGCATAGTTATTCCATGGTGTATATGTGCCACATTTTTTTATCCAGTCTATCATTGATGGACATTTGGGTTGATTCCATGTCTTTACTGTTGGGAGTAGTGCCGCAATAAACATACGCATTCATGTGTCTTTATAATAGAATGATTTATAATCCTTTGGGTATATACCCAGTAATGGGATTGCTAGGTCAAATGGTATTTCTGGTTCTAGATCATTGTGGAATCACCACACTGTCTTCCACAGTGGAACCAACCATCTTTCAAAGCAACAAATGACATCCAAGTGTGAAGTTGCAAGTCAAAGAGCTAGAGAGTCATACAGTTTCAGAGTTGTCGCAGTTTTGAAGATTGATCCTCTGGCAGGGTCCTCCTCATTTTGTACTTGAGAATATAGGTCTAGCGAATTATATCACCTGTCCAAGCCCACACAATGACCAGGCTTCCTAGCTCTAATTTATCAGTCCAGTCCTTTTCTTAAAATAGTTTCTGAATATATGCAGGTAAAATAATAAATAAGCCACCATAAGTTACAGACTTATGTATGTCTGTTTCTACGGTGCCAAGGAAAGAAAACAAGGGGAGGCATGAACATAAAAGAACACAGGTGCACTTATACGTTGTTTCTTCAAAAGATCATGAAATGATAGCTTAGAAATTTCCAGTAAGAACTACAGACAAACAAGCTCAGACAAGTTACGGCAGAGAGGAGTGTACTTAAAGTTAGAAAGCAGGAGAAGCACGCTTGTCAACAGGCAGAAAAGGAGGAGCTATGGACCTTACAGTTGGAAAATGTGTTTAAAAAAAATAAAGAAGTTGATCCTTCTTGATTTTCTTGTTTTGAAATTTATGGCAACATGTACAACAAACCTATTTTAATGTACAATTTAAAATTAGTATGCTGTGATTTACTTGGGCTAATATAATTGTAAAACACTTTTAAGCTAGACCAGCTGTAATTATATTCCCAAAGATTTGATTTTATCATTATTTACAGTTAATAAGACATTTATGATCTCTTTTGGTTGTCTCTGGTGAAGCATTGTTGGCGATGCTTTCCTGACTTGAAATTCTCCTGTGTGTTGAAATCGAATTGGGAAAATGAGTAAGTAAATAACTTATCCTAAAAGTGTAATCTCTCCTTTGTGACATAAATTAGAAATCCATTCACATCTGTGGAATAATTCCCAGTTTTGCAACTAAATAATCTGATATGCACAAGCAAACATGCCAATCTTTTCTCAGTCTAGGAGAATTTGGTCACGTTCTACTTGAACAAAACAAGCTATATGTGCTTTTAAATAGATGTATCATTTTCTCAAAATTGGATTATAAAGAGCTGATCTGAGATGCAATCAGATGGATAATTAAACAGCAAAGGTAAGAGGCTTCTGACTGTGCATGCTTACAGTGTTAATTGAAAAAATAAAATATGATTTTTAATCCTAAAGGTAATTTGACTGATGCACATGTACAATGATGTAAGGTTCTCTCACTTTCCATTTTAATTTCGGGATCGTGGAGCCATTTGAACCTAGCTTTCTCACAGAGAATGGACAAAGTTTGACTGGAGAAATCTGACTGCATTTTATGTTTTTCTGGGGTGTGTATAGTTGAATGAAAACATGAAGATAATACTTTTAAACAATTTTTTGATTTTCTTTTTTCTTTGTTCAGCTATGATGCTTTATTTTCTCAGATCTGTTTAATCATCTGGAATGCTTTTCGAGTGATTTTAAAATGGCAAGAAATGTTCCCTCTTCCATAATGTACCTGTTGCCTCTGAAATGCCATCGGTGTTTGAATTTTTTAAATTCTCATTTGTGGCAGTTATTACATTTTGCTTCATGTTATAGTAATTTGGCTTGCAAACGTATCTTTTGTACCAAATTTTAAACTCCTTGAGGGCAGAGTTCATATCATTGTCTTCTTTACCCTGGACCTTTCATTGGGTTGGTGAAATGTTTGCGGAATCGGCAAATGAAGGTAAGACATACATTGCCTTCTGAGAATGGGCAGACATGTGGCGGGCTATTGCTGGGTAATGTGCTCATAATGTCCTGCAGATTAATTTGGTTCTTTGATCGAAATGAAGTGAAAACATGCATCTGCGGTTCAACATTTTCCCCGTGTTATTCAAAATGTAATTCAATGTGATCAATTACACTGAAAATAATTGAGAAATGAGATGACACTTAAATTAGTTGAAGAGAATTATGGGTTTTGTCCTTGGTTCTTTGGATAAGTAAACTTTTAGTGTTTTCTCAGACATTTGCAAAATTCCAGGGGTTGTCTGTTCTTGCCTATAGGACATCCAGATCCTGAGGCTTTTCTTCTTATCATTTCTCATTTAACTGCTTATTAATTCTTTCCAAGAGAAGGAATAAGAAGTATGACTTTTTGCTGTTAATTGAACCTTCCCTTAAAACTGTTTGGACTGTCTTTTGGGCTATTGAGAAAAACTGTTTGGTCACTTTTCCTGGGCTTCTGAGAGTCCAGTTAGAAGAGTTCTTTATTATTGTCATTACATAGTTAATAATAATATTTTCGGGCCGGGCGCGGTGGCTCAAGCCTGTAATCCCAGCACTTTGGGAGGCCGAGATGCGCGGATCACGAGGTCAGGAGATCGAGACCATCCTGGCTAACTTGGTGAAACCCTGTCTCTACTAAAAAATACAAAAAACTAGCCGGGCGAGGTGGTGGGCGCCTGTAGTCCCAGCTACACGGGAGGCTGAGGCAGGAGAATGGCGTAAACCCGGGAGGCGGAACTTGCAGTGAGCTGAGATCCGGCCACTGTACTCCAGCCTGGGTGACAGAGCAAGACTCCGTCTCCAAAAAA
>NW_016805931.1:5884030-5891581 GCF_001698545.2 Rhinopithecus bieti | reverse complement strand
TTTGATATAAAGTAAAATGCAGATACAAGTTTTCAGTCCCTAACCTTTTGTTCTCATTTAATTATTCCACGAAGAAATGCTGCATATTAAAATTATCTTCTTAAATGGCTCACTCAGTCCTTTTGTCCCTGACTTCTCCAAGTAAAACAACTAACCCCATTTTTCAGTTTGTTGTGAATTCAGTTTGTCCAAACTAGGCTGGGGATAGGTTAATTAAATAATTATATAGTGATTAACATGGGTTAGCATTTATGTCAAATTGGGGCAAAACCACCTTTTGAATACCTAGAAGATAGTGAAATGTGCTTAATACTAACATCATCATGAATATCAATCACAGGTTTAGAAGTCTTTTGATATATATGAGCTAAATATGGGGTTGAATTCCCACCAATCATATTTTAACAGATTTTTTAAAAAAGATAAGTCTCTGAATCAGCTGGTTTGTCTCTTTCTCATAAAAATGACAATAAAATTATGGTATGTGAACTTCTGATTATTTAGATTCCAGTTAAACAGGATTTTACTTTAATTTCTTTTATTATGAAGAGAGAGAATAATGGTTTCTTACTTTTCAATTCCATTTAGGAGGAACTTGTTTCTTTCAGAACACCAAATGAAGCCTTCTTGCTGGCCATCCTATAGGACCTTTGCACTTGAATCTCTGGTTTCTGAATTTGGGACATTTTATAATATCTCCTAAGATTTTCCAGGTGATCTTTAAAATGGGTTCTAGAGAGATTTTAACAATCAAATTAATGGTTTCTCTGTTTAACTCTTTTAAAACATTATTTCATGATCCTCAGTGTGTGTGTGTGTGTGTCTGTGCATGGGGGGTGGGTGAAGGGAGATGTGGGGAGAACAAGCAATAACCAAAGAAATAACAGTGGAACTTAAAAATATTTTCTACTAACTTGTTTGCTAATAATTATTCAGGCAGCTTTATGAAAGCTCTTTGGAAATTCTAGAAGTGTTTCCATTTCAGGCTTAATATATTTGGATCATAAATAAATATCAGATACCTTTTGGAGGCATTAGAAACTAAACATTATGCAAAGGCTACCCTCTGTTGCGTCAGGAGCTTGAATTGTTTTCATTAAAATATCTGCTATGAAAGCACTGAGATTAGATGGGATGTTAGCTCCCCTTTTTCCTGCTATCAAATGTCAGAGATTTGTATTGTTGGTAGAAACTGAGATTTCATTTTCCTTCATCCCATTCTGATGCTGGCTTCCCTGAAGCAACACTCCTGTTCCAGATTTTTATGCTCGAGGTAAGTCAGAAAAGGAATTTTGGTGAGGCATGAGTTTTTTGATGAAACGTGGGGGAAAACCAAATGGGCATCTTCAGAATGAAAGCGTACGTCTTTGTCTGTCTGAATGTGTGAAAAAGAAAAATGCTGAACACAGTCTAAACCTCCTGCTGGTGTGATTATTGAGTAGTGTTGATGGTCAAAATATGAATGAAGGTTTTTCTGTTGCAAAATGCTTTATGTTATGTACAGGGCAGACATCTGTGCGCCTGCCTTAAATTTATGAACTGATAACATCTGTTCCAATAAATCCTGTTAGGTCTTTAACAGTACCATTTTGTTCTGAGTTATTCTGGCAAATGGATGATTTTGCTTTTAAGTAATTATTTTTTGAATTTCTAAATATAAAGTCACATATGGTTTAATGTATGGGGAGGATGCCTTTTTCACCAATGAAAACTTTCAGAATTGACTAATTGCATTTTCTTTTAACAAAATATCATT
Source organism: Rhinopithecus bieti (assembly GCF_001698545.2). NCBI lineage: Eukaryota > Metazoa > Chordata > Mammalia > Primates > Cercopithecidae > Rhinopithecus > Rhinopithecus bieti. The sequence continues at coordinate 5,889,825 of NW_016805931.1, read as the reverse complement.
CATTATTTTCTTTTATTTGGAACAGATGTAAATATCAACAAAATAGATTCAAGCAAATTTTATGAATGAGATTACAGATAAATGATAATAAGAAAAATCATGAGAAAACCCAACCCAAATAATTGAGTTAGGCTGTACTATAAACAAAGTAAATTTAAAAACATACGTCCCCAAAGAACTGTGGCTAGTAGGATAGATACTCTCTGAGGCTACCCTCCTAGGGTAGTAACAGTAATTCTGCTGAAACCAATTAGGCACTGTTAAGAGCAACTTCTCGCTGCCGATGAAGGGACTGGATCCTGTAGCTTGGTGTCCTTGTCAAGTCCTCAGTGTGTACTCGGCTTGCCCCTGCTAATACACACTGGTCTTAAATAAAACAGAGTGGCAAATATTTAGAGTGAGTTTTATGTGTCTTTGGGATTTTTCCTTCCCCGCCATTGGTAAATAGCACGTTTCCTCTGGTGATCTGTGACCTTTGAGATAACTTCCCTTGTTAAACACACACTCATTTGTGTGGGTGTTTGTTTTCTTTCTTTTTTTCAGAAGCTATTCCTTCTTTTCTACTTTATATTCAATTGCTTTCAGCACAGAGTAAAGTAAAGATGAATCTCTTGTCTGTAGTTTTGAAGGGAGGGAATGAGAAGCAAAGGAATTAGCAATCACAAAGATAAACCTACAAAGGCAAACTAAGTAGAAACATGCTTTTTCCGTTGCAAATTATGCTTCACTGCTATAGGCTCTAATCCCTATGCTGACATATCTCAGAATAAAATGTAAGTTGCTTGAGATGCTATTCTGAAGCATGTGATATGGTTTTATTGATTGATAAATTTATCCATATGATGATAGTCGTAGATTTTCAGAGGCCCCATATGGACTGTTTGAAATGAAAATGTTATATTGGCAATGGATGAGAACATGCCACTTGCCCTGCTCCATACGAACTTTGATTCCTAGGAATCAGCACGTTAGAGGGCTGGAGGCCGCCGTATGGGGTGCAAGTGCTCCTGTGCTGAAGTGACACCAGAACAATCACCACATTGCCATCAGGCCATCCATCTGAGGCAGAGTTTTCCTTCTTGTTTCAATCTGTATCATTCCTGGAGAATTTGCCGAGGCCCCCAGGGCCTCTCTTTTTCTGTCCCTTCATCATTTTCAGGTCTGACTGCGTGTAGTTTTCCTGTGTTCTCTAATTTCTGGGCCAAAGCTTGGCAGGGGGCAGGCGCAGGAGTAGGTTGAAGAGGCCAGTATGACCAGGCATACCAAGGGCCATTGTGCTATACCAGATGTATTACATTAGACTAATGACGGGATTATAGAAACTTAGCTCTCCATCTGAATTCTCTTATTAACACATCACTGTGAGTCAGCCTGCCGCTTTCAGTGTTGTGTGTTTTTTTCCTTTGTTACTTCTGTTGCTGCTAAGGATATTGGTATCATTTGTTGTATCAGTGTAACTGACTTGTACTTCAAATCAGTATCTCAACCAACCTAGAATTTCTTGTCTAGCTATGGTAGGTGGTATGGGGTGGTAGTGGTGTTGTCTCAGACTAGTATATGATAGTATGATTTTGAAGTCTGTTTTTTCTTCCCCTCGTTTAACAAACTAGTGTGAACATCTATCCATACCTTTTAAACACTTTTCTCCAAGATAATTTTTTATAGTTTTTTAATGGTTAAATAACATTAATTCAGCCAATAAAATTTAAGATTTTTTGCTACTGTAAAAATTATTGTGTATCTCCTGGTAGTTAAATCAGGATTATTTCCTTAGGATGCAGAGCTTGTAGGTTAAAAAGTATAGTTATTAATAAAGGTTTGTTTTTTTGGCCGAACTGCTCTCCAGAAAGTTCTTTTCCCCTTCAATTTATTCTCCTACCAGCAGTGCATGAGAGGGCACATTTTCCCATATCTTAAGTAGTGTTGTTTTGTAAAAACGTTGCCAATCTGATAAGGGGCCAATGGCATTTCACTGTGTTTTTTCTGTGTTTGTTAAGTCACTAGTGAGGTTGGATAGTTTTTTCCTTTGCAAATTGCCTATTAATGTTCTTTGTTTATTTTTCTTTTGAGATGCTTATTTTCCATTTAATTTTATTAACAATGTTTGTATAGTATAGATAGTAATCCATGTGTCTATAGGTTGTTTATAATGTAAATATTTTTTTCCAGGTTTCTTAGTCACTTTTGACTTTTCCTTTGGGTATATTTTACATTCGAAGTTTTGTGCATGTGATTGAGTCTTTTTTAATTGTGGTAAGAATATTTAACATGAGACTTGCCCTTTAAAATTTGTTTACATCTATAATATAGTATTATTAACTATGGGCACAATGTTGCACAGCAGATCTCTAGGACTTAATCATTTTACATAACTGGAACTTTATACCCACTGAATAGCAAATCCCCATTTCCCCCTTCCCCAGCACCTGGGCAGTGGTTGAGTCTGTGATGTTTTCCTTTTAAAGTTGCTGCCTTTGGAGTTAATTTAGAAACGACTTCATCATCCCAAGATCACACACACTTTTCCTACATTTTCTTCCAGTTTCTTTATTTTACATGCAACTCTTAATCCATCTGGAATTTATTTTGTTGTATAGGAGAGCAAGAATTTAACTTTATATTTTTCTCAGATAGTTTTCCACTTGCCAGTGGAATAATGATTTGTTGAATAATCTATCCTTTGATTTTTAAGTTTTACCTTGAAAAAACACAATATAAAATTTTGGATCTAGTTTTTTAATACAATTCATTGATATCTCTTTGTTTTGGACAGCATAACGTTGTTTTAATTACTGTAATGCAGTTAAACGTCTGATAGCTTGAATCATTCTTATCTTTTTCAAACATTTCTTGCAGTTTCTTGCATCATCTCCTGACCAGATGGTTGTCATAATGTCTTAATTGCTCATTCTAACATTGGTCTCACTTGCTTCTAATCCATTCACAACAAAGCTGGCTGAATTCTTGTTCTAAAACACAAATTGGATCACATTACGCCCTTCTTGTTGTGTATACTTCCAGCTATTTTTATAAACTAAAAATGGGTCCTTTGCCTATAGCAACATTTTAACCTGAAGTCCAAGCAACTTCTGAACTTCAGAGTGTTTGTAGACACCATTTCGGTGATTTTTTTTTTTTTTTTTTCTGAGTAGAGGATTGATAGTATCATAGGTTTTGAAAGAGCCATGACTCCAAGACATTAATAACCTCTGTGCAACAGGAAGAAAGTCAGACCCCCCAGAATGACTTGTGAGGAGCAGGTCCTCCCTTGGTTGACATTTCTTTCTTACCTGCCTGCCCTCTCCCTGACCACTCTTCCACATCCCCACCCTCTCCCTTCTGGACTGCTTGTAGTTCACTAGCCAGTCTGCTGTTTCACGCCCCAGTGCCTTTGTACATGTTATTCCTCCTGCCAAAGTGTTCTCCCACACATACCTCGCCCACCTGGAAAATTGTTCCTTGTCCCTCAAACAACAATCAAAGAACCTCCTCCTCTATGAATCTTTGTCTGATCCCCTTAAGGAATGCTGACCTCTCTCCTTTATTTTTAACTGCTGTACTTAATCTGCATTTTTACTGTTACTCTTCTACTCTTCTTCCTCTAGTCATACTATAATATCTTTGGGAATAAGGACTGTGTTTTTGTAACCACAGAGCCCACTGCCTGGCATAGCTTAGGCACTCGGTGAATGCTTGATGAACAGATGAATGGATATAAAAATGAATGTATGGCAGGACATAGCCCTGGAGAAATCACTCGCAGGGGCTTGTGTGAAGTAACTGCATAAGAAACAAACAGCATGCCATTAGAGGTGAAGGGACCAGCTTTGAGTTTAACAGAAATAAGAACAGAATGGGTGAAGCCATAATGTCAACTCAGAAATACCACCATATATTAAGAAACCACATTTGAAGTTCTAAGGATCCTTAAATGAAGACGTTTTTCACCAAATAATTTTCTAAATTTCCCTAAGTGGTTATAACATAGAGGACCTATTTCCTGAGCTACCAGGGTCCTAACACAAACCTTATTATGAGCTGGTCACCAAGAGTTATTGGTAATCACAAGTAATGAAAGCATGGCTTTGGGTGAGTGTGTGGGTAGCATGGGTGAGGTGGGATATGCCATATTTTGGACCAAAGCTGTTCACATTGATGTGTAGCCATTGTTTTCATGATTCTAGCACCCAGTGGATGTTGAGTAAATATTTCATGAGTAATTAAATGCTGAGTGTGTAGCTGGGGGTATGACAGCCAGCTAACTGTGATGTCTACTTTCTCAACTCTCTGAGGTGGCAATGCTAATTTTGCTGGAGATAGTAGCATCACTGTTTTACTTGGTTCCCTCTATTCATACTACCTAATTTTAGCTAGTTCTTGCTATTACTTGCTTTGTTTACTTCTTGGATTCTCTATCGCATTATCTTTGATGCCACCCACCGTCTTACTCTGGGCAAATGAACCTTGTATTTTTAAGAATGTTAAGTTCATCTGACATAAGCCCTTCAATTTCACTCCTCAAATTCTTCTACATCAGCATTCTTTTTTCTACCCTGGGGAAAAAGAACCTCCTCATTTAAGTGTGCTTCCTCTTCTTCTTAAATATTGCCTGTGCAACTTTTTAACTTTTAATCTCTCTTTGTCCATTTACCTCTTCCTTTGTTTGCAGACATCATTAGAATTCTCCATCCTTGAAACAACTCAATAAACAAAAATTTAATAATTGAATACCTTAACTTTCACTTATCTTTTTACCTCCAAACTTCTTGAATGATCTATGACCACTATCTACACCTTTTCTTCATACATTGAGGTCTGGAAATCTTTATTATATGGTTTCTTCTCTCAGTCTCCAAATTACTAAAAAGTCAGTTTCTCAGTTTTCATTTTTATTCACCTCTTGATAACACTCAAAACCATTAAAATTCCCCTTTATTTTGAATGGGCTGTTTCTTAATGTCTATCATGCTCAACTGTCTATTTGCTCAGATCTTTCTGTTTTGTTTTCTATTTCTTCCATGGTCCTCTTTCTGATGTCCTGAGAGTAGATATTAATGTCTAATATCTGCAGGGATGACACCCCAACCCTAACCTTCAACACAGGCCTCTTTCCTATGTTCAGATCTACTGTTTCTGGAAAGCTCTACCATCTGCCCTACGAAAGCTTCAACATTAACAGAAATTCCCTATAATTTAAAACAAAATTCCACCTATATTTTCTTTCAAGTAAATGTTTAATTTGAAATACTTACATTAATGATGTAGCCATTTTTCTATCCACCCAAACCTAAGACCTGAGAATGAGCTGTTTGCTGATTCTTCTCTCATAGCCAACCAGTTTCAATGTTCCCTGATTTCTACTGTTACCCAGGCTTTCCTTTATATTCCTGCTTTTATGGTACTTATCTAAACCCTGTACTTTTGGCATGTAATATTGTATTGACTATTTATTTATTATTTTATTTTTATACTTTGAATTCTGGGATACATATGCAGAACGTGCAGGTTTGTTACTTAGGTATACATGTGTCATGGTCGTTTGCTGCACCCATCAACCGTCATCTACATTAGGTATTTCTCCTATCCCTCCCCTAGCCCACCCACCCTCTGACAGGCCCTTGTGTGTGATGGTCCCCTCCCTGTGTCCATGTGTTCTCCTTGTTCAACTCCCGCTTATAAGTGAGAACATGTGGTGTTTGGCTTTCTGTTCTTGTGTTAGTTTGTTGAGAATGATGGTGTCCAGCTTCGTCCATGTCCCTGCAAATGACACAAACTCATCCTTTTGTGGCTGCATA
>NW_016805931.1:5850675-5883573 GCF_001698545.2 Rhinopithecus bieti | reverse complement strand
GATGGATAGATTGCAAAAATTTTCTCCCATTCGGTAGGTTGCCTGTTCACTCTGATGATAGTTTATTTTGCTGTGCAAGAGCTCTTTAGTTTAATTAGATCCCATTTGTCAATTTTGGCTTTCGTTGCCTTGCTTTTGTTGTTTTAGTCATGAAATCTTTGCCCATGGCTATGCCTTGAATGGTATTGCCTAGGTTTTCTTCTAGGGTTTTTATGGTTTTAATTCTTATGTGTATGTCTTCAATCCATCTTGAGTTAATTTTTGTATAAGGTGTAAGGAAGGGATCCAGTTTCAGTTTTCTGCATATGACTAGCCAGTTTTCCCAACACCATTTATTAAATAGGACATCCTTTCCCCACTGCTTGTTTTTGTCAGGTTTGTCAAAGATCAGATCGTTGTAGATGTGTGGTATTATTTCTGAGCCTCTGTTCTGTTCTATTGGTTTATATCTCTGTTTTGGTGCCAGTAGCTTGCTATTTTGGTTACTGTAGCCTTGTAGTATAGTTTGAAGTCAGGTAGTGTGATGCCTCCAGTTTGCTCTTTTTGCTTAGGATTGTCTTGGCTATATAGGCTCTTTTTTGGTTCCATAAAGATGCTTTTCCTGGCTTTAGTTGTTTCTTCTCTAGGATATTCTTTACATTGCAACCAGAATAAGTCATCAAAGGTCCAGTTATGCTGCATTCTTGCTCAAAGATCTTCAATGAATCCTGATTTCTGTGTGATAATGGTTAATTTCCTACATGGTTAACATGTACTCTGAAGCTAGGCTGCCAGGATTTTGATCCTGGTCCCACCACCTAGTTTTGTGACCTTGGAAACATTACTCAACTCCTTTGTGCTTTAGTTCCCTCAGTGAAAAATGGGGATAATCATAGTGCTACCTTATAGGGTTGTTGTAATAATTAAATGATTACCCTGCACATGGTAAACAGTCAATGAATGTATGCTATTATTATTAGTCTGCTATTTGTGGGCTTTCATATTTTATCTCAAATCCAACTTTCTCACTGCTCACTATTTCTAAACACACTGCGCATTTTCAATATATATGCATTTCAATATCTATCTTCTGCTTTCTCTGCCTGTAATACCCTTTTCTACCCTCTATCTCTTCTATGTCTTTAGAAATTCTATCAATTCTTCAAATGAACCTCAAATAGACTTCCTCCACGAACCTTCACCTATCATACCAGACATAAATGGTTGTTTATTTTTCTGAAAATTTTCAGCCTATCTTATACTTTTCCTGTTTACTTAATTCATGTTGGCTTAGTTTAGTTACACACGAACAAATCTTATGTTGCCTGATGGACTGTAAAGTCTTTGAAAACAGGGTTTGTGTTTATTTTTTTCCATATTCTAAAGTAACAAGGAAAGTTCTCCAAACATAAATGTACTAAGTATTTGTTGAATGACTATAGGAGGAAGGGTATAGGTTTTGGATAAGAAATCATCATTATCAAATTAGTCAAAAATGACAAGAGTATTGTGTTGGATGCATAAGTATAGAATTAGTACATCTAACTCATCCCCACTAATATGTTTTGTTGTTAGCTTGCTGCTAACTGGGCACTGGCTGTTACCTTGCAAAGTCTCTAAGTAGGAAAGAGCGTGGCACATTTAGAAACTCACAGATCAGCAATACTGTAGTGAAGTGAAGGAGGGAGAAAGTGCCAGGGGTTGAAGTTGGAGAGAGATGGGATAGGTCACTAGAATTTGCAGGCCAAGTTATGGAGTTTAGTTTAGTTTAGTTTGTGGTTGTTGTTGTTGTTGTTGTTTTTTAGAATAATGGAAAGCCTTTGAAGGGTTTTAAGCTGGGGAATAAAAAGATAATACTTTACTTTTAAAATTGCACCCAGGATGGATGGAAGACAGAGAGTGGGAAGATGAGTGAAAGCAGAGAAAACAGTTGGGCACTCTTGTAGGTGAGAGGCTGCATGGCCGGGGCTCAACTGGCAACAATGGAGATGGAGAGAGGTGGGTGGAGTTGAGATTTATTTTGAAAGTAGAATGGACAGGATTTGCTGATTAAATGTTAGGGAAAAGAAAGAAAGCAATTTGATGTGATGTCTCAGTTTCTCACTCAAACATCTACATGGATGTTGTGGCCATATTTCTTATTTAACTTATGGATGCAAGAAAGTTTCATATAATAGATAATTTCCAACAATTCTTAGGCGTCACTTTACTTGACTTAATACAAAAGTCTGATGCCTTTGGGATAGAATGAATTGTTCCTGTACGACCTCCAGAGACTGAATCATTGTGGGCCCTTGTCACGCCGTACTCACTGAGGTGTAGGGGGATGCCTTCAAGGAGAAGATGTATCTTGAGATGGATCTAGAATGAATATCAAGCTAAATTTAAAATTATTAAGGATGGAATGAAGTTTGTGTTCATTCCCCACAGTCCATTTGTGTCAATTTTCTGGGATGTCTATTATCCTATAAAAAACATGTATTTCCCCAGTTATAAGAGCTTTGATATTGGTGTGAAAACAATGGTCCCTAATTAAGCCATAGGGCATTTTGGGAATTTAAATAAATGTTTGGTGGTTATCAACTGGGAACTTCTGGAGAGGTGAAATATTGTATCGGGGATGCATTGTTCTTTTAAAGGCCACATGGTGTTCTGTTACTTATATGTCATATCATGTACATAGCCAGTTCCTTCCTGGTGGACATTTAGGTTGTCTCAACCTTTTCCTATCTCTAACAGTGCATGCTTGTGCAGGTATATCTGTAGGGCAAAATCTTAAGGATGGAATTATTAGGTAAAAGCAGTTACCAAATTTACCAATCTTCCTTTCCAGAAGATTGTCTGGGAATGACTGCTTTTCTTACCACCCTACCAACACAGGTGCTAATCTCATAGGAAAAAAAAAATCCTACTTCATTTTAATTTTAATTCATGTTTCTTTTGTCAGGAGTACAATCAAGTACCTTCCTCCTATTAACATGTTTATTTCCTCTTCTCACTTTTAACCATTCTTGAACCTCTACAATTATGAGAAAGTAATGACTATCAAAAGAAAATTTGCTCATTTTCTGACATCTCTCAAGGCACTGAATAGAGGTCCTAATTTCCAGGTCTGTGCAGACTGACTTGGGATACTCAGGTAATGGTCTCTCTTCTGTCAGTGAACACATGTATTGAAGCATATATATGCCAGGCTCAGTACTAAACACAAGGGGTACAGTCAATGAACAAACTACACACAATATTCTACCCTCATAGAGCTTACATTTTAAAGGGGGTAGCATAAAAAAATAGATTAGCTAAAAATATAAATATCAAGTGGTAATAATACCACACAGAAGAATAAAGCAGAGAAAGGGTTTAGATGGTAAAGATAGGAGAGCTGCTCTTTTACATGAAGTTAACAAGACAAGCACTTCCAAGTACTTCTCCCTGCTTCTTTCTTATCTGTGTGCTCTAATTTTACTCTCCCTCCCTTGTTTGATTCTTACTGTTTCTTGCAAGTGTAAATTCTCTAATGCAGAACATGGTTAGTGTTTGGTTAATGGCTTTCCCATAATAATTATATTAAAATGATTTCTCTCCACTATGAATTCTCTGATATGTCAGAACAAACGAATGCTATCTAAAGGCTTTTTAAAATCTGTTAAATTTATAGGGCGTATTCCACCCCTCATCAAGGGTCACTTCACTGCATTCTCAGATAGTGCCTGCTGTCCTGCGTATGCCTGCTGTCAATCACAAAAGAGATGGCTTCTTAATGGGGCTGGTTTATGACTTTTTTCCTTAAAACAAAGTCAGTCTTCACTTGGAAAAGTTGTTCTAATGAGGGAAAGTAGAAATAAAAATTCATCGTAGCTTCTATGGCCAGACATAAAATGTCTACAGCAGGATTGATCTGGAAACATAAGCTTTTATTAATTTATCTGGATGCTTCTGAAGGTAGAAAGAAAGACTTTCACCATAGAAGCACTGACAACTTAATTTCCATAATGGATTCAAAGATCTAAAGAATATCCTCAATTTACATATTCTCTCTGAATTTATGTTCAAAGAAAGGGTATTAATATAAATGTAAAGTAAAATAAGACAAAGCCCAGGTATATTAAGACTATTCAAGGCCTGCAATGCAAATTGCAGTGGAAAAGTCTACCAGTAAGTTATTGGGAAACAGAGAGAAACTTGGGGTCCAAAGATAGGAGAGGATACCCACCATCAACTTTGCCACTTAGCTTTTCTTCTGGTCTCGAGTCAAATGTGAAACAATAGCCTTTATTTATTAAATACTTTGTATAAGGCACTGTGCTCAGTACATTATATATTATCTCATAGTGAGCCTGAAGGGTAGTAATTTCATTGTAACTTATAGATGAATAAACTTAGAGACAGGTCAAATAGCCTGCCCAAAACAAGCAGTTAATAAGTTGAATTGGGATTTAAACTTAGATTTGTCTGATTCCAAAGCTTGTGCCCAACCAGTGTTTATTGAGTACCTTCCAAAGAGCCAAGCAACAGTTTAAAATAGGTTCACATATGTTCAACTATCACAACAACTAGATAGAGTAGATATTCTGTTGAAGATGAAGAAATGAGGTGGGGGAGAAAAAGTGATTGTGTTGAGGTCACACATCTAAAGAGTTGAGTCAGAATATGTATGAACTCAAAACCTCTAGCTCCAAACCCATGATTTTTCTTTTTTAAACGTGACTATAGTCTATTTTCTGTACAATATTTATAATATTTTTCTCCAGTTACCTGCTCCCTTGAGGTAAAGGGATAATTAGCAGATATTCCTTGCAGAAAATTGTCAAATGTCAGCACTTGTAAAAACAGTGCTGAATTTTCCCATTATTTAGCCCATTACTTCATTGAGCCTAATTTCGTACTTCTAAAAACAGCATAAGTTCTGTGGGTAGTGTTCAGTATGCTTCAGTGAACCGAATGCATCCTGGTGGCCTGAGAAGACTCCTGCTGCTTCTAAACATGTATGAATAATGGTTGCCACCTGCAAGTAGCTTAGGCGGTGGGCAATCATACTTCAATTCTAAAGGGTTTGGAAGGGCTGAGTATTTTCTGTTTGAAGCTCAAGCTAGATTAAATGAATTCTTGATCTTATTCTACTTTGAACTCTACTTGGAACACATCATGAGTTGTTTTGGCTTATCATTATTAATTTTAAATACAAATACAGTGCTCTAGTATTGAGAGCATAGGATTTTGAATAGGAGAAAATTTGTCTTGAAAACATTCAAAGGAGAGCTCAGGGAAATAAATGAAAGCTGGTGGATTTCTAAAATCTTTATTGAGGATTAATATTAGAAACTTGCAATACAGTCTAACTGATTTTTGGCTTTGTTTCTGGGCTATTAATGATTTTATATAAGACACTATTTGTAATTTCAGAACAAATAATATGGCCACATTTCTTGTTCCTAATAAATTGGTACTACTTGGGATCAATGGATGATTGTTGTCATTCCCAAAAAGATTTTTTAACAACAGAACCAGAAAGCTAATTCACAAGTTATCAATATTCAGCACTTTGATAAATTCAGATGCATTTGCCTACCTAAAGAAATGCTACCTGAAAAGCTACTCTGGCAGGCTTCTCCAGAGTTTCGTTATCTACTGTGAACTTTTGTTTACATAGCAATCATTTCTGCTGTGTTCCTTTTCCCTACTAGCCTTGATAGGCTTCTTAGCTGAATTGTCCTGAAGCCTATAAACCAGCCCTGGAGGCTCTGAAAAATTAAAGATCTGTCTTTTTTGTTCTGTTTAGTGAATGTTAGCTTAAGAAAGTCTGCAATGGAAGAACACTCAACTTGTCCTAAATGATTCCCTCATTTATTCAAGTTGCAAACAGAAAGAGGTATTCCCCAATTTGATATAAAATATTGGACTTCAATTTCTAAAAAAAATCTTGAAAGCTACATGCTCCATAGACTTCTAAGCAAAGAGAGTCAAGAGACATTCATCTTCTTGAATCTTCATTAATCTTCACATTGAATAATTCTCTCATTTATTCAAGTTGCAAATAGAAAGAGGTATTTCCCCAATTAGATGTTGGACTTCAGTTTCTAAAAAATATTGGACTTCAGTTTCTAAAAAAATTTGAAAGCCACGTACTCCATAGACTTCTAAGCAAAGAGAGTCAAGAGAAAATCATCTTCATAACTAATACCAATTGTCATAAAACTTCCCAATGTAAACATAAACTTTTGTTAGGAGTAAAATAAAAAAAGCCAAACAAATGAAAAGCTGTGAACTTTCTAAAACATCTTGAAGATTCTCTGGAAATTTAAACATTTAAGTTATATGTTAAGTTGTGTCTATCAAGCAGGCACTTTAGAAAAGGGAAGATTTAAACAATTTAAATATATGCTCTAGTTTGATTTATAATACTTTTGTGTCAAAGAAATTCAGGATAGAGATTTAGTAATCAGAGTTGAAAATGCATAACACATTGTTCTAGTAATTCCCATCATTCAAAAGGAACCATCTGTACTGAATATTCTTAGTTTTTCAAGTTCGGTTTTACATTGCAGACATAAAGAAACTACTTTTGTATCGCTTAGACAACAATTCTGTTACAGAAGTTTACCGGCTAATGGCAAACACATCTCATAATTGTCCTTCCAGTTTCTTGAACCGTGTTTACTTCCCTTTAATTTCATGCCATAAGTCAGTGCTCTTGACAAAGTATACTCTGAACATATTTGTAAACCATTACTTTTTCCAAGCAGCTAATCTCTAACTCCCTTTTTCATTTCTGTATCTCCACTGCATTTTCTTTGCAGTGTTCAGTATCCTTCATTTGACATACAGACCCATCCCTGAGAGCAAGAGAAAGAGAGGAAAGCCCTGGCTTTTCCTTTTGTACCTTGATCTTTTCCATTCAAACTCATCATTGTTGGTGCATTGAAATCTGGAGGTTTGAGTGAGAGATGGAATCAGAGAGATTTAGGAATGGATTCAGATTCTACAACTGAAAACCGTTAGGATGCCTATGCGCTTTGTTTTCTGCAAAATATCTGAATTACAAATTGTATTTAACAAGTAAAATTAAGTTCTGTCCTACTAATTGAAAATCACTTTGGTTTATGTTACCTTTTTGTGTACATTTAAATCCATTAAGTCTTTCTTACTTTCACCTTCAAAATCAAAGTAATCTACACAATTCATGCTACTGACTCTGCCTTTTAAGACACACAAATATTAAAAAAAAAAGAGAGAGAGAGAAATGTTCTGGTGTCTCCCCCTCAGCCCAGTGAGATGTGTTACACAGTAGTCTTTGTTATCAGGCTTTGGTTTCTGATCATTCAGAAAGCTTTCAATCCCCATCACTTATGAAAGTCTGTGAACAATAATTTTTATTTAAAGATTTCTTACAGTGCCGAATCTTACAACCATTTATAAATTCATGTCATGTTTTCTTAAAGTTATAGAACTCTTTTCAATTTTTAAGCCTTAACCTTTTGTCTGCATAGCAAATCCTATTTATCTTTTAAAAAGCTGAATTCAAGTGTCAGCTCTTGAATGAAGATTCCTGATCATGTCAATCAAAGGAAGCTTTCTCCTCTGAAATATATATATTTTTTAAATAATGGTTTCGGGGGCACATATTTGAGTTTGTTCTAATAGATAAATGGTGTGTTGTGGGGGTTTGGTGTACATATTATTTCGTCACCCAGGTAATAAGCATAGTACCCGATATGTAGTCTTCTGATCATCACCTTCCTCCTACCCTCCACCCTCAAATAGGCCCCCCTGTCTGTTGTTCTCTTCATTGTGTCCATGTATACTCAATGTTTAGCACCCAATTTTAAATGAGAACATGTAGTATTCAGTTTTCTGTTTTTGTGTTAGTTCTCTTAGGATAATGGCCTCCAGCTGCATATGTGTTGCTGCAAAGGACACAATCTCATTCTTTTTTATGGCTGCATAGTATTCCATATTGTATATGTACCACATTTTCTTTATCCAGTCTAATGTCGATGACCATTTTGGTTGATACCTTGTCTTTGTTATTGTGAATAGAGCTGCAATGAACATATGCATATGTGTATCATGGTAGAATGGTTTATATTCCTTTGGGTATATATCCAATAATAGGACTGCTGGGTCAAACGGTGGTTCTGTTTTAAGTTCTTTGAGAAATTGCCAAACTGCTTTCCACAGTGGCTGGATTAACTAACGTTCCCACTAGCAGTGTATAAGCATTCTGTTTGCTTTGCAGTCTCACCAACAACTGTTATTTTTTGACTTCTTAATAGTAGTCATTCTGACTGGTGTAAGACGATATCTCATTGTGGTTTTGATTTGCATTTCCTTAATGATTAGTGATGGTGAGTATTTTTTCATATGCTTGTTGGCCGTGTATATGTCTTATTTTGAAAAGTGTCTGTTCATGTCCTTTGCCCACTTTTTAATGGACTTTGTTTGTTTTTTTGCTTGTCAATTTGTTTAAGTTCCTTGTAGATTCTGGATATTAAACCTTTGTCAGATGCACAATTTGTAAATATATTCTCCCCTCCTGTAGGTTGTCTGTTTACTTTGTTGATAGTTTCCTTTGCTGTACAGAAGCCCTTTAGTTTAATTAGGTCCCACTTGTCAATTTTTGTTTTTGTTGCAATTGATTTTGGCATATTCATCATAAAATCTTTGTCAGGGCCTATGCTTAGAATGGTATTTCCTAGGTTTTCTTCAAGGGATTTTATAATTTTACATTTCACATTTAAGTCTCTAATCCATCTTGAGTTGATTTTTGTGTATGATCTAAGGAAGGTGTCCAGTTTCAGTCTTTGGCGTATGATTAGCCAGTTGTCCCAGAACCATTTGTTGAATAGGGAGTCCTTTCCCCATTGCTTGTTTTTGTCAACTTTGTTGAAGATCAGATGGTTGTAGGTGTGTGGGTTTATTTCTGGGCTCCCTATTCTGTTCCATTGGTCTATGTATCTAGTTTTGTACCTATACCATGCTGTTTTGGTCACTGTAGCATTGAAGTATAGTTTGAAGTTAAGTAATGTGATTCCTCCAGCTTTATTCTTTTTTGCTTAGAATTGCTTTGGCCATTTGGGCTCTTTTTTGGTCCCATATGAATTTTAGAATAGTTTTTTCTAGTTCTGTAAAGAATATCATTGTTCATTTGACAGGAATAGCATTGAATATGTAAATTGATAAATTCCTGAGAACATTCAACCTGTCAAGACTGAACCAAGAAGAAATTCAAACCCTGATCAGAGCAATAGCAAGTTCCAAAATTGAATCAGTAATAAAAAGGTTACCAGCCAGAAAAAGCCTTGGACCACACAGATTCACAGCAAAATTCTACCAGACATATAAAGAAGAGCTGGTACCATTCCTACTGAAACTAATCCAAATAATTGAGGAGGAGGAACTCTTCCCTAGCTCATTCTATGTGGCCAGCATCATCCTGGCAAAGACATAGCAAAGACATAACAACAATGAAAAAACTTCAGACCAATATCCTTGATGAACATAGATGCAAAAATCCTTAACAAAATAATAGTAAACTGAATCCAGCCCACATACAAAAACTAATCCACCACCATTGAGCAGGCTTTATCCCTAGGATGCAAGATTGATATCAACATATGCAAATCAATAAATGTGATTCACCACATGAACAGAATAAAAACAAAAAACACGTATTCATCTCAATAGATGCAGAAAAGGCTTTTGATCAAATTCAAGCATCCTTCATGCTAAAAACCTTCAACAAATTAGGCACTGAAGGACATACCTCAAAATAGTAAGCCATCCACAACAAAACCCACAGCCAACATCACACTGAATGGGCAAAAGCTGGGGGTATTCCTCTTGATAACTGGAACAAGACAGGATGCCCACTCTCACTGTTCCTATTCAACACAGTACTGGACGTCCTAGCCAGAGCAATAAGGGAAAAGAAAGAAATAAGAGGCATCCAAATAGGAAGACAGAAAATCAAACTACCTCTGTCAAACTACCTAGAAAACCCCATAGTTTGGCCCAAAAGCTCCTAGGTAACTTCAGGCAAGTTTCTGGACACAAAAATCAGTAGCATTTCTCTACACCGATAATGTCCAAGCTGAGTTGCCAAATCAAGAACATAATCCTATTCACAATAGCCACAAAAAATAAAATATCTAGAAATACAGCTAACCAGTGAAGTGAAAGATCTCTCTAATGAGAATTACAAAACATTGCTGAAAGAAATCAGAGATGACATAAACAAATGGAAAAACATTCCATGCTCGTGGATGGGAAGAATCTCATCTGAAATCTTATAGCTAGGGAAACCATAACATTTATCATACAAATTTGGCTTTTTTGAGGGTAAATGAATGGGAGAACTATTAGTAGTTACATTGGGACAATAATCATAAACTGGAACTATCCTGTGCATAGTGGATGTATTGTCACCCAAGTTATTGCCTTTTGGGATCCTAACTGTTAGTATCAAGGACTTTGGACTGAGGTCTGTCTGGTTCCAAATTCTGCTTCTCAGCATGACTTTGGGTAAATTATTATATCCTTTGCCATTCACTTATTATTTTCATAGCTGCTTGCTAAGCTTGTATTAGATGTGTGCAAATCGTGAGGCATTGGTAACACAATGGTAAATAATATTTACGGTTTGTGCTATCATGAAACTTACATCCAGCTTTATCTACAAAGTGGGGCCAAGGACACCTACATTATGAAAATTCTTTATATCACTGTGAACAACAAATAATATTTGTGAAGCATTTAGTAGGATTTTTAGTATATAGGAAGTCCTCAGTGATAACTATAATTTTCTTTGTATTTTTCATATGCCATTTTATTGTATAGTCTCACACATTATTGTAAGGTTTTTGAGTAGGAGGCAAGTCTTATGAACATTTATATATCTTCAGGCATCAGTATAGTAGCCTCTCATTGCATGAATGAATTTATTGAGTGAATTATACTAAACACCAGGTATCAGACTTCTTTTTTCTCATTATCTCTTCTGTTTTTTGTTCCTCTGTTGTTTCTTTCCTGCTCTTTTTGGAGCATTTGAATATTTTTTAGTGTGCCATTTTATTTTTTCTATTGGCTTTTAGTTATACACCCCTTATCTCTCTCTTTCTCATTTATCTTATTTTTTTATTTAATTTTATTGATTGCTCAAGGGCTAAAAATATGCAGCCCCTATACATTAGAATCTGTTCATACTCAATATTGTATCTTTCCACATTTCACACTTAACATTTCACAAATGTAGTAAACTTAAAACATTTTATTTCAATTTAGTCATCCTCTTTCTTTTCTTTTCTTTTAATTTTTTTGAGACAGGGTCTTGCCCTCACCCAGGCTGGAGTGCAGCGGCACAATCATGGCTTACTGTGACCTCAAACTCTGGGGCTCAAGCAGTCCTGCCTCAGCCTCCTGAGTAGACGGGATTCAGTCATGTACCACCACACCTGGTTACTTTTTTATTTTTATTTTTAATAGACATGAAGTTTCATTATATTGCCCAGGCTGGTCTTGAACTCCTGGGCTCAAATGATCCTCCTTGCTGTGCCTCCCAAAGTGGTGGGATCACAGGCATGAGCTACAACACCTGGCCTCATCTCCTTTTCTTTGTGTGGTTATTGTCATATTCGTTATTTTAACATGTCATAACCCCCACCTTAGAGTGTTTTCACTTTTGCCTTAAATAGTGGTCTTTAAGGAAATTCTAAGAAAGAAAACATACTTTTTGTATGTCTTTTTTTTTTTTTTTTTTTTGAGACGGAGTCTCGCTCTGTCGCCCAGGCTGGAGTGCAGTGGTGTGATCTCGGCTCACTACAAGCTCCGCCTCCCGGGTTCACACCATTCTCCTGCCTTAGCTTCCTGAGTAGCTGGGACTACAGGCGCCAGCCACCATGCCCGGCTAATTTTTTGTATTTTTAGTAGAGATGGGGTTTCATCGCGTTAGCCAGGATGGTCTCGATCTCCTGACCTCGTGATCCACCCACCTCAGCCTCCCAGAGTGCTGGGATTACAGGCGTGAGCCACCACACCCAGCCAACTTTTTGTATTTCTTATAGTGTAGGTCTGCTGGTGATTAATTTTCTCAGCTTTTGTTTATTTCCTTCTCATTTTTGAAGGATAATTTTGTTGGATGTAGAATTCTGAGTTAACAGCTTTGCTTTCATTTTTGCTTTCAGCAATTTAAAGATGCCATGCCATTGGGGTTTTCAGTCCCCATTGTTTCTCATAAGCCTATGATCATTCTTATCCTTGTTCACCTGTACCTAATGTGTGTCTTTCCTCTGGATGCCCTTAATATTTCCTCTTTATCTTGGATGTTCTGCAGTTTTATTACAATGTGCCTGGGTGTGGTTTTCTTTATATTTATTCTTCTTGGGGTTTGCTAAACTTCTTGGATCTGTTTGATCATTTTGCAAAGTTTTCAGCTATTATTCCTTCAAAAAAATTTTTGGCCCATCTCACTCGCCTTTCCTTCTAGGATTCCAATTACTTTCATGTTAAGACTATTTGGTATTGTCCTACCTATTCCTAAATCTCAGTTCATCTTCCTGATTTTTTTCCCACTCTTCCTTTCTAAGATTAAATAATTTCTACTGATCTGTTTTAGGTTCTCTTTTCTTCTGCCATCTCTGATCAGCTATTCAGACTTGTCCACTGAATTGTTCATTTTTAAATTTTTTTTTTAGTTCTAGAAGTTTCATTTGGTTATTTTCTCTGCTTAGACTCCTTCTCTATTCACTCCTTGAGATCGTATTTCCTTTCATTCTTTGGACATATATATTTAAAATTCTTTAACATATTTACAAAAGCTGCTTTAGATTCTTTGTTAGGACATATCTGGGTAATTTTGAGATATGTTTGTATTTACTGCTTTTTTGTTTGCCTATGTGTCATATTTTCTTATTTCTTTTTTAAAATTATACTTTAAGTTCGAGGGTACATGTGCACAACGTGCAGGTTTGTTACATAGGAATACATGTGTCATGTTGGTTTGCTTCACCCATCACTTCATCATTTATTAGGTATTTCTCCTAATGCTATCCCTTCCACAGCCCCCCACGCCACAACAGGCCCCAGTGTGTGATGTTCCCCACCCTGTGTCCAGGTGTTCTCATTGTTCAGTCCCACCTATGAGTGAGAACATGCATTTGGTTTTCTGTCATTGTAATAGTTTGCTAGGAATGATGGTTTCCAGTTTCGTCCATGTCCCTGCGAAGGACACGAACTCATCCTTTTTCATGGCTGCCTAGTATTCCATGGTGTATGTGTGCCACATTTTCTTAATCCAACCTATCAATGATGGACATTTGTGTTGGTTCCAAGTCTTTGCTATTGTGAATAGTGCCACAATAAACATATGTGTGTATGTGTCTTTATAGTAGAATGATTTATAATCCTTTGGATGTATACTCAGTAATGGGATTGCTGGGTCAAATGGTATTTCTAGTTCGAGATCCTTGAGGAAATGCCACACTGTCTTCCACAATGTTTGAACTAATTTACACTCCCACCAACAGTGTAAAAGCATTCCTATTTCTCCACATCCTCTCCAGCATCTGTTGTTTCCTGACTTTTTAATGATCGCCATTCTAACTGGCATGAGATGATATCTCATTGTGGATTTGATTTGCATTTCTCTGATGACCAGTGATGATGAGCATTTTTTCATGTGTCTGCTGGCTGCATAATTGTCTTCTTTTGAGAAGTGTCTGTTCATATCCTTTGCCTACTTTTTGATGGGGTTGTTTGTTTTTTTTTCTTGTAAATTTGCTTAAGTTCTTTGTAGATTCTGGTTATTAGCACTTTATCAGATGGGTAGATTGCAAAAACTTTCTCACATTCTGTAGGTTGCTTGTTCACTCTGATGGTAGTTTCTTTTGCTGTGCAGAAGCTCTTTGGTTTAATTAGATACCATTTGTCTATTTTGGCTTTTGTTGCCATTGCTTTTTGTGTTTTACTCATGAAGTCCTTGCCCATGCCTCTGTCCTGAATGGTATTGCCTAGGTTTTCTTCTAGGGTTTTTATGGTTTTAGGTCTAACATTTAAATCTTTAATCCATCTTGAATTAACTTTTGTATAAGGTGTAAGGAAGGGATCCAGTTTCAGCTTTCTACATATGGCTAGCCAGTTTTCCCAGCACTATTTATTAAATAGAGAATCTTTTCCCCATTTCTTGTTTTTGTCAGGTTTGTCAAAGATCAGGAGGTTATAGATGTGTGGTGTTATTTCTGAGTCCTCTGTTCTGTTTTGTTGGTCTAAATACCTGTTTTGGTACCAGTACCATGCTGTTTTAGTTATTGTAGCCTTGTAGTATAGTTTGAAGTCAGGTAGCATGATGTCTCCAGCTTTGTTCTTTTTATTTAGGATTGTCTTGGCAATGCGGACTTTGTTTTGATTCCATACAAACTTTAAAGTAGTTTTTGTCCAATTCTGTGCAAACAGTCTTTGGTAGCTTGATGGGGATGGCATTGAATCTAGAAATTACCTTGGGCAGTATGGCCATTTTCATGATATTGATTCTTCCTATCCATGATCATGGAATGTTCTTCCATTTCTTTGTGTCCTCTTTTATTTTCNTCTTTTCCTAACTGAATTCCCTTTATTTCTTTCTCTTGCCTGATTGCCCTGGTCAGAACTTCCAAAACTAAGTTGAATAGGAGTGGTGAGAGAGGGCGTCCTTGTCTTGTGTCAGTTTTCAAAGGGAATGCCTCCAGTTTTTGCCCATTCAGTATGATACTGGCTGTGGGTTTATCAAAAATTGCTCTTATTAGTTGGAGATATGTTCCATCAATACTTAGTTTATTGAAAGTTTTTAGCGTGAAAGGCTGTTGAATTTTGTTGAAGGCCTTTTCTGCATCTATTGAGATAATTGTGTGGTTTTTGTCATTGGTTCTATTTATGTGATGGATTACATTTATTGATTTGCATATGTTGAACCAGCCTTGCATCCCAGGGATGAAGCCGACTTGATCGTGGTGGATAAGCTTTTTGATGTGCTGCTGGATTCGGTTTGCCAGTATTTTATTGAAGATTTTTGCATTGATGTTCATCAAGGATAATGGTCTAAAATTCTCTTTTTTTGTTGTGTCTCTGGCAGACTTTGGTATCAGAATGATGCTGGCCTCATGGAATGAGTTAGGGAGGATTCCCTCTTTTTCTATTGATTGGAATAGTTTCAGAAGGAATGGTATCAGCTCCTCTTTGTACCTCTGGTAGAATTCGGCTGTGAATCCATCTGGTCCTGGACTTTTTTGGTTGGTAGGCTATTAATTATTGCCTCAATTTCAGAAGTTGTTATTGGTCTATTCAGGTGTTCAACTTCTTCCTGGATTAGTCTTGGGAGGGTGTATGTGTCCAGGAATTTATACATTTCTTCTAGATTTTCTAGTTTATTTGCATAGAGGTGTTTATAGAATTCTCTGATGGTAGTTTGTGTTTCTGTGGATCAGTGGTGATACTACCTTTATCATTTTTTTGTTGCATCTATTTGATTCTTCTCTCTTGTCCTTTTTATTAGTCTTGCTAGTGGTCTATTTTTTTGATCTTTTCAAAAAACCATCTTCTGGATTCATTTATTTTTTGAAGAGTTTTTTTTTGTGTGTGTGTCTCTATCTCCTTCAGTTCTACTCTGATCTTAGTTATTTCTTGCCTTCTGCTAGCTTTTGAATGTGTTTGCTTTTGCTTCTCTAGTTCTTTTAATTGTGATGTTAGGGTGTCAATTTTAGATCTTTCCTGCTTTCTCTTGTGGGCATCTAGTGCTATAAATTTCCCTCTACACACTGCTTTAAATGAGTCCCAGACATTCTGATACGTTGTGTCTTTGTTCTCGTTGGTTTCAAAGAACATCTGTATTTCTGCCTTCATTTCGTTGTTTACCCAGTAGTTATTCAGGAGCGGATTGTTCAGTTTCCATTTGCTTGTGCGGTGTTGAATGAGTGTCTTAATCCTAAATTCTAATTTGATTGCACTGTGGTCTGAGATACAGTTTGTTGTAATTTCTGTTCTTTTACATTTGCTGAGGAGTGCTTTACTTCCAATTATGTGGTCAAGTTTAGAATAAGTGTGATGTCGTGCTGAGAAGAATGTATATTTCGTTGATTTGGGGTGGAGAGTTCTGTAGATGTCTATTAGGTCTGTTTGTTGCAGAGCTGAGTTCAAGTCCTGGATATCCTTGTTAACCTTCTGTCTTCTTGAGCTGTCTAATATTGACAGTGGGGTGTTAAAGTCTCCCACTATTATTGTGTGGGAATCTAAGTCTCTTTGTAGGTCTGTAAGGGCTTGCTTTATGACTCTGGGTGCTCCTGTATTGGGTATGTATATATTTAGGTTAGTTAGCTCTTCTTGTTGAATTGGTCCCTTTACCATTATGTAATGGCCTTCTTTGTCTCTTTTGATTTTTGTTGGTTTAAAGTCTATTTTATCAGAGACTAGGATTGCAATGCCTGCTTTATTTTGCTTTCCATTTGCTTGGTAGATCTTCCTCCATCCCTTTATTTTGAGCCTATATGTGTCTCTGCATGTGAAATGGGTCTCCTGAATATAGCACGCTGATGAAACTTGACTCTATCCAGTTTGCCAGTCTGTGTCTTTTAATTGGGGCATTTAGCCTATTTACATTTAAGGTTAATATTGTTATGTGTGAATTTGATCCTGTCGTTATGATGTTAGCTGATTATTTTGCCCATTAGTTGATGCAGTTTCTTCACAGTGTCGATGGTCTTTACAATTTGGCATGTTTTTGCAGTGGCTGGTACTGGTTGTTCCTTTCCATGTTTAGTGCTTTCCTCAGGAGCTCTTGTAAGGCAGGCCTGGTGGTGACAAAATCTCTCAGCATTTGCTTGTCTGTAAAGGATTTTATTTCTCCTTCACTTATGAAGCTTAGTTTGGCTGGATATGAAATTCTGGGTTGAAAATTCTTTTCTTTAAGAATGTTGAATACAAGCCTTCACTCTCTTCTGTCTTATAAGGTTTCTGCCAAGAGAGCTGCTGTTTATCTGGTGGGCTTCCCTTTGTGGGTAACCTGACCTTTCTCTCTGGTTGCCTGTAACATTTTTCCTTCATTTCAACCTTGGTGAATCTGACAATTATGTGTCTTGTGGTTGCTCTTCTCGAGGAGTATCTTTGTCACGTTCTCTGTGTTTCCTGAATTTGAATATAGGCCTGCCTTGCTAGGTTGGGGAAATTCTCCTGGATAATATCCTGAAGAGTGTTTTCCAACTTGGTACCATTCTCCCCGTCAGTTTCAGGTACACCAATCAAATGTAGATTTGGTCTTTTCACATGATCCCGTATTTCTTGGAGGCTTTGTTAGTTTCTTTTTACTCTTTTTTCTCTAAACTTGTCTTCTTGCTTTATTTCATTCATTTGATCTTCAATCAGTGATATCCTTTCTTCTACTTGATCTAATTGGCTATTAAAGCTTGTGCATGCATCACGAAGTTCTCATGCCATGGTTTTTGGCTCCATCAGGTCATTTAAGGTCTTCTCTACACTGTTTATTCTAATTAGCTATTTGTCTAACCTTTTTTTCAAGGTTTTCAGCTTCCTTGTGATGAGTTAGAACATGCCCCTTTAGCTTGGGGAGGTTTGTTATTACCGACCTTCTGAAGCCTACTTCCATCAAGCCATCAAAGTCATTCTCCATCCAGCTTTGTTCCATCGCTGGCGAGGAGCTGTGATCCTTTGGAATAGAAGAGGCACTCTGGTTTTTAGAATTTTCAGCTTTTCTGCTCTGGTTTCTCTCCATCTGTTTGGTTTTCTTACCTTTGGTCTTTGATGTGGATGACCTACAGATGGGGTTTTGGTGTGGATGTCCTTTTTGTTGATGTTGATGCTATTCCTTTCTGTTTGCTAGTTTTTCTTCTAACAGTAAGGTCCTTCAGCTGCATGTCTGTTGGATTTTACTGGAGGTCCACTCCAGAACCTGTTTTCCTGGGTATCACCAATGGAGGCTGCAGAACAGCAAATATTGCTGCCTGATCCTTCCTCTGGAAGCTTCATCCCAGAGGGGCACCTGCCTGTATGAGGTTTCTGTTGGCCCCTACTGGGAGGTGTCTCCCAGTTAAGCTATGCAGGGATCAGGGACCCAATTGAGGAGGTAGTCTGTCTGTTATCAGATCTCAAACACCATGCTGGGAGAACCTGTGCTCTCTTCAGAGCTGTCAGACAGGTACGTTTAAGTCTGCAGAAGCTTCTGCTGCCTTTTGTTCAGCTATGCCCTGCCCACAGAGGTGAAGTCTATAGAGGCAATAGGCCTTGCTGAGCTGTGGTGAGCTCCACCCAGTTCCAGTTCCAGCTTCCTGGTCGCTTTGTTTACCTACTTAAGCCTCAGCAATGGCGGCGCCCCTCCTCCCGCCCAGGCTGCTGCCTCGCAGGTCAATCTCAGACTGCTATGCTAGCAGTGAGCAAGGTTCCATGGGTGTGGGACCTGCTAAGCCAGACACGGGAAAGAATCTCCTGGTCTGTCGGTTGCTAAGACTGTGGGAAAAGCACAGTATTTGGGCGGAAGTGTCCTGTTTGTCACAGCTTCCCTTGGCTAAGAAAGGGAAATCTCCTGACCCCTTGTGCTTCCAGGGTGAGGCAATGTCCTGCCCTGCTTTGGCTCCCCCTCTGTGGGCTACACCCACTGTCCAACCAGTCCCAATGAGATGAACCAGTTACCTCAGTTGGAAATGCAGAAATCACCAGTCTTCTGCATCGATCACGCTGGGAGCTGCAGACTGGAGCTGTTCCTATTCAGCCATCTTGGAATGCAGATCTTCCTATTTCTTTATCTGGTGATTTTTGATTTCATACTGGACATTTTGGACAATGTGTTGTAATGCCTCTGGATCATGTTATTTTCTTCTGAAGAATGTTGCTTGTTATCTTAGCATGCTGTTCAATTATTGGCTGATCACGTTGAACATGTTTAAGCATGTTTTTAGGCTTTGTTAATCCAAATCTTTGAGAAACCCAAGGTGCTTTCCCAACCTATTCAACCTGGCAGTATTCAATGTTGATAGAGGATGTTTTCCTTGATGATAGGCTTTGTTTTAGACTTTGCTGGAGTCATAGGACTTACTTTAGAACATAGTCTTTACTTGTAGAAAGGTAACAAGTTTCTGTTTCTCAGGTAGATGCCAGGGGTGTCAAAGCAGAATTTATTAATGAGCTCTCTTACACCCACAGGACCTGAACTGCAATGATGTCTAGCGCTCTTCTTCCTCCAGCATTACTTGACCTCCACTATTTCTGTTCTTTCAACCTGATAACATTTTCTCTCTGTTAAGCCTCAAGTATTCTCACTCTGCAAATGTATGGCTGAGATCTCAGTCACAGATTTGTCCCAAGTCTGGGACAAATCTCTGCAAACTTCTGATACTTCTCTCTTAAACTCTTTACTCTCTAAGACTCTGCCTTATAGATTCCAGCCATGCCAGCTGCCTCAGACTCCAGTTCTTTTTTTCATGTTTAGGAAAATATCCTTATTCACAGAGGTGGACAGTCGTGGGCAGAGGGACTTCAGTTCTGGATTGGCTTGTTAGTCACTGTTTGAAAACAGTTGCCTCATGTATTTTACTTAGTTTAGGAAGTATTTTCTGTGAGACAGATAATCTGTTAACAGTTATTCCATCATAGCTGGAAGTAGAAATATATAGGTGTCAATTTGATTTGTAGTTGTTTCTAGTTTAGAATGCATTCTGCCTATCTTAAAAAATCTGTAATTCTAATCATTTTATTTTTGATCAGGAAATTTATTTATTGATTCACATGAATAAAATTCAAAGGCTATAGAAGAATATGTAGCAAAAAATCTCTCTCTTCTAATCTAGTAGCCTAATTCTTCTCCTCAGAGGTGATAGATGTTGCCAGTTCTTTTTGTTCCCTTTTGAGATATTTTAGATGTATATGAAATCCTCTCCTCTTATTTTCCTCACATAAATGATAGTATGATATACCTACTTTATGTATTTTTCTGTGATTTATCTTTTTTCTACTTAATGATGTATCTTGCAGGCTATACGTATTAATATATAAAGAATTTCTGCATTCTTTTTTGGGCTGCATGATACTCAGTTTTATAAAATACCATGAATTATCTCACCAGACTCCTATTTATACTCATACATTTTGGTATTACAAACAATGCTTCATGAACTACTTTGGGTACACTATTTGGTATATGCCAGTATATCTGTAGGATAGATTCATAAAAGTGCAACTGCTACCTGAAAATGTATGCACATTTCTTGTTTAATTAAATATTGCCAAATTTCTCTCCAGCAGCTGTGTTAGTGGCTATAGCCTCATTAAAAATGTATAGGAGGAATGCTGACATTTTTGTTTTGCCTCCAGTATCCATTTTCTCCATGGTACATCTACAAAATTGGCTTCTAGTTTTTATGCTTATGTTTATCTCAGTCAGTTAATAACCTTTCCCTGATTAACTTACAAGGTTCTTGCTATAACAAATAAGATAAGGGGCTGAGGGGAGGGGAATGGTTAATGAGGAAAATAGAAAGAATGAATAAGACCTACTATTTGATAACACAACAGGGTGACTATAGTTAATAATAACTTATTTGTACAATTAAAAATAACTAAGAGTGTAATTGGATTGTTTGTAACACAAATGATAAATGATTGAGGGAAATGGATACTCCATTCTCTATGATGTGATTATTTCACATTGCATGTCTCTGTGTAAACATCTCATATACCCCATAAATATATTACACCTACTATGTACCCAGAACAATTAAAAATAAAAAAATTTTAAAGTACAAAAAAGACAAAAAGAATCACACAGAAAATAAAGAAAAATAGTCTATAGAAGGATAAAAAACAAAAAACCAAATAAGATAAGCAGCAGCGATTTATACAAATTAGAGTTATTATTATTGCTGCATTTGCTGTGGCTGATTTTCCTAATATTCCAGGGCACGAATCAGCTGATAATATCCATTTGAAAGTGCAATTTTATTTCCATTTTAGTCAGCGATTTTCAAATAATTCTCCCCTTTTTGTGTTTAAAAATATGGGTATAACATATGCTAGCCTGTTCCCAGCTTGAACTCGTGTCTTTCAAATGCACAGTCTAACTTTATTAATTCTGTATGGAATCATGTCCTGTGAGCTTTCTAGCTTGTTTTCTTTCTTTCCTGTTTTTTTTTTTTTTTTTTTTTTTTTTTTTTTTTTTTTCACCTTTACCTCACTTGCTCTTCTGAATTTGAGAGCTAAAGATATTTGTGACAAGGCTTAGCTATTCAATGAATGTTCTGAATCAGTGTTTTTCTGTGGAAACAGTGACTCTGATGGAATCTTCTCGACTTCCTGGAACATTAAATTGTCACTAGGTAATTCAGGAGTCTCTTTGATTTTTCAGTCTGCAGTATACTGAAAAGTGAATTGTGAATTCATTGTTAGGAAATTTGGGAGTGTCTATCTTTAATATTAGCTTAGGGTTTTTTTTTTTCTCTCTAGCATTCACTTTAGAACCTGCCCATGTAAATATTATAGACAAGGACATTTCTCATGTGTTTGTCTTTCTCTATATCTGTTAGTACTTTAGACTATGTGGTCCCAAAACGAAGTTGTACTATACCTGTGGAATCAACACTCAAAAGAGCCCATTCAAAATAGTTTTTTCTTCTTCTTCTTGGTAAATGCTTTCTAAAAAAAAATTCTTCTTTATATTCTAAAGCTCTAAGCCCCCTAGCCCCACCCTCTCGTGTTGAGATTCCTGTTGCCAACTGCCTTTGACTTTTCTATGTCCTCCTGTTAAATACCCTTCCTGGCCTCTTGTTCGAACTTATTATAAAACACTGTAACTGAATGGCTTGAAAAGATCTTGCGAATATAGTTGATTTTTCCTCTGAGAAACAAGTGTGTTAGCCTCTTTGTATAATGCATTAACTAGTACTATTGGCACTACTAAACTCTAGACTTTGAACTGTGTGAGGGAAACAAAAAACAAAGATATACAGAAGTCTGGTTTTTGCCCTCCAGGAGTTAATTTCCATTTTAAACATGGTGACTAGAACTTAAAGTATAATAAAAAGATGAATAAATAAATAAATAAATAAATAGAAAGAAATACAATTAAAAAAAAATCTGTGGGGAGAATCCTCCCCAGAATTGAGAAAGGCTGTTCTCTGGGCACACTTGCTTTATGTGGTGTTTTCAATTGCTGTCAATCAGTTTTTAAAATCTGATTGTCCAAACACCATTGTGGCTATTACCATGACTACTTCATGTTCTGGCTGTTCTGGCAGTGCAAATGAGTCTGGACGTCTACTTCAGGTAAGTTGGATGTTTGATTAATTAATAACCATGTAGGCCATTTGTAGACGGAATCACACAGTGTGATTAGTCATGGTAGCATGAAGACTTTAACAGGCCAATCCCTACATCTCAGTGGCTTTATATATTACATATTTATTTCTTGTTCATATCACATTACAATGTGGATTGGGGGTAGAGTGGGACACAATGTGTTCCACAAAGTTATTCAGATTCCCAAGCTGTTTTTACCTAGTTCATTATCCTCTAAAGCCCCAGAGTCTTGGACATTAATTTTTCTGAAGGAAGGGTGTATGCTAGGTGGTTTGGAGGTTTTAGAAACTGGATCTGGATGGGATACATATGACTTACATTCACATTCTGTTGGCTAGAACTTGTCTCATAGCCTGATCAGATGCAAAGGGTCTAGGAAATAGGTGCTGAAAGAAGGGAACCCATGCACGTTAATGAGTACCATTGATTGCTCCCTTTCAGTGGCACTTTAGAGGTTTGGACTTCCAGTTGTTTCACCCAGGTTGAGTGAAACCCCGTAGGCATTCCTACCATGTGACAAGGTACTGGCATCTGGATGTGGGTCTGCACAATGGCAAATGATTACCCTAAGACTCAAATTTCATTTCCCCTCCTCCTGTGTCTTAACCAAGGAGAGATTTTAAAACATGTATGCCAGAGACAAAGAGGCACTTTGGATTTGTCTGGGTAGGTGCATCTTGGTTTGGGGATGTTATGACCTTAGATAGGTAAGTGAAGACTGTCATGTGGAATGACTCCCAGATTCAATGTAATTCCATTACAACTAGGTTCACATAAGAGGCACAACTTTGTTTCTTGGTTATTCCTTATTATCATATTTATAACACTTAAAAGAAAGAGTTCAGAAAATAGCTAGGATTGGTTTACTCCAGATGCCTGGAGTGTTAACCAGAAAACTGCTTTGTAGCCTTGTGTGTACCAACAGAAGTAGGTTGCATATTCTGTCTTTTCTTTCTCCTTGAAAGCAATACTTTGCTGATCTTTAAGTTTTTAAAATTATTTATTTATTTATTTGTTTATTTATTTATTTATTTATTTATTTATTTTTTGAGACGGAGTCTTGCTCTGTCCCCCAGGCGGGAGTGCAGTGGCGCGATCTCGGCTCACTGCAAGCTCTGCCTCCCGCGTTCACGCCATTTTCCTGCCTCGGCCTCCTGAGTAGCTGGGACTACAGGCACCCGCCACCATGCACGGCTAATTTCTTTGTATTTTTAGTAGGTACGGGGTTTCACCGTGTTAGCCAGGATGGTCTCGACCTCCTGACCTCGTGATCCACCTGCCTCGGCGTCCCAAAGTGCTGGGATTACAGGCTTGAGCCACCAGGCCCGGCCAATCTTTAACTTATATATGTCCCTTGGAATGATGCCAGGGATAATTTTTATAATAGGTTCAAATTATAGTTGCCTGTCTTTGTGTTCATGTATATATTTAACTTATTTTTAATTTAATTTAATTTTTAAATAGCTTTATCTCTGGATGGGCAACACATATCTTAACAGTGTGATCAAAAACAATTAAAAAATCTTAATAGAGTTTTATGACCCATAAAAATACTCAATAATATCAAATTTTGTTTTTATGACTATTATTTGCGTTCTCTAGGGAGGCAGATTAACACATACAAACTACCTAAAGAATATAAAAGCAATGTATGGACAATATGGCAGAAATGGTACATAACTGATATAAAGTACAACGCCACGGACTGCTAGTGCACAGAAGCTTTGGCTTGTTTACTTGAGGAGATTCATCTTAGCATGGGTCCTATTGTGTATGACAGACAAGGACTGTTATCACAGCATGTGCTGAGGAATACATGACCCTTTCCGCTTACCTTCCATAGGGGAGAAATTGTATCTGTCGAGAAACTAGGTAGAACAAACAGAAGTGCTTGCAATTAGTTAATTGTAAGACATAGGGCATCGGTTCTATTTTCTATTTTAGAACTGTAAGAAGTTTAACAAAAGGAACTTTAACTCTGATAAAGCAGCAAGGAAAATCTGGAAGTGTTCTTTGGGTTAGGAGATGCTTATAACTGGTTGGATGGAAATAGTAGTTATATTAAGTTATTTGTTACTTTGGGATCTAATGCAGGGCTGAAACAACCCAGTGTAAGTCAATGATACTTGCACCAAATTGAAGTTTCTAAGCTGTTTNTTATTTATTTTTTGAGACGGAGTCTTGCTCTGTCCCCAGGCGGGAGTGCAGTGGCGCGATCTCGGCTCACTGCAAGCTCTGCCTCCCGCGTTCACGCCATTTTCCTGCCTCGGCCTCCTGAGTAGCTGGGACTACAGGCACCCGCCACCATGCACGGCTAATTTCTTTGTATTTTAGTAGGTACGGGGTTTCACCGTGTTAGCCAGGATGGTCTCGACCTCCTGACCTCGTGATCCACCTGCCTCGGCGTCCCAAAGTGCTGGGATTACAGGCTTGAGCCACCAGGCCCGGCCAATCTTTAACTTATATATGTCCCTTGGAATGATGCCAGGGATAATTTTATAATAGGTTCAAATTATAGTTGCCTGTCTTTGTGTTCATGTATATATTTAACTTATTTTAATTTAATTTAATTTTAAATAGCTTTATCTCTGGATGGGCAACACATATCTTAACAGTGTGATCAAAACAATTAAAAAATCTTAATAGAGTTTTATGACCCATAAAATACTCAATAATATCAAATTTTGTTTTATGACTATTATTTGCGTTCTCTAGGGAGGCAGATTAACACATACAAACTACCTAAAGAATATAAAAGCAATGTATGGACAATATGGCAGAAATGGTACATAACTGATATAAAGTACAACGCCACGGACTGCTAGTGCACAGAAGCTTTGGCTTGTTTACTTGAGGAGATTCATCTTAGCATGGGTCCTATTGTGTATGACAGACAAGGACTGTTATCACAGCATGTGCTGAGGAATACATGACCCTTTCCGCTTACCTTCCATAGGGGAGAAATTGTATCTGTCGAGAAACTAGGTAGAACAAACAGAAGTGCTTGCAATTAGTTAATTGTAAGACATAGGGCATCGGTTCTATTTTCTATTTTAGAACTGTAAGAAGTTTAACAAAAGGAACTTTAACTCTGATAAAGCAGCAAGGAAAATCTGGAAGTGTTCTTTGGGTTAGGAGATGCTTATAACTGGTTGGATGGAAATAGTAGTTATATTAAGTTATTTGTTACTTTGGGATCTAATGCAGGGCTGAAACAACCCAGTGTAAGTCAATGATACTTGCACCAAATTGAAGTTTCTAAGCTGTTTTCTCCAAAAAAAAAAAAAAAAAGAAAAAGAAAGAAAGAAAAAAATTCAAAATGAAAACAAATCACTCCCAAATTCTCTTACATCCATGGCATTCTGAATTTATAAGAATAGGCTTTGGCCCTTTTAGAATCTGGTTTTATGAAGGTGGAACAAAGGACAAGGCTTGGTGCAAAATATTAAAAGTAACTTGTGCCCTTTTACCAAGCATGCACCACTGCGTTCCTGATTCTGTGCAGTCTTCCCATCTATTTCTCCTTTTGTTTCTTCCTCCTTCTCTTTCCTCCTTCCTCCTCTTATCTTCAGAAAATGAAAGGCTCTGGAAATCTATTGTGTGTGAGTACCTTTGGAACCAATGTAAAGCACAGAGCAATATGGATGCAAGCGATGCTTCTCCTTCAGATTGGAAAAAAGGTGGATTTAAATGAAAGCAGACCTGACAATATACCTTTTTCTGCCTATAGGTTTGATGAGGTAATGTTATAAAGTATATTGCTCTCTAAAAATCCTGAGGGTTTTTGAGTGAATGATGTAATGAAAATAAGCTACAGTAGTCAGTAGGAATACAATCTAGGAAGTATATCCCAGGATAAATAACACTGTTGATAGCATGAACATTATGTGCTTGTGAGCTCAGCTAGTGAGGGGATGAAGGAGCTTGCATTTATTAAATAGCTTAGTTAAATGAATTACACATATATTCCATGCCTTAAACTGTATAATGTTGTAGTTAAAATCTTGGTTTTAGAATCAGACTGAGGTGGATCTAAATCCTGGTATTATGACTTAATGTTCACCTAGTCCATTAGCAAATGGCTCCACCTCTAGCCTAGCCTCAGTTTCCTTATCTATAGAAAGTATTTTATTAAAACCTACCCTAAGGATTTGTTGTAAGGGTTATATGAAATAATGCTATAGGCTTTGGCAAATAAAAAACAATCAGCTGGCTGTTATTACCTTACAGTGGTTACATAGTTTTGAATAACCAAAATAATTAACATAAAATTAACAGAAAAACTTAACAAAATGATTCAGTACATAACTTAAGATCTTGGAGTGCTTCATAGTCATCATTGGAAACATAAAGGGTTTGTACTTTGCTAGAACCAATAACATAATTCTGGGTGATGGAATCCTTTTGCTGTAAGTATCTATGTCAATACGCAAAACATGCAGAGTTTGAACTAAGCATTGAAGAACCAGAATGATTTGAGAAAAAATTCTGTCTCCTTGGGAATAATACAAATCAGTCCTCCAGACATGGAGAAAAAAGACAAAAACAAGGTGGAATGTGGTAGAATACTACACTAAATTATTTAAGACTGCCCAGATACCTCCAGATGGAGTAAGGCTCTCTAGAAAGATACTGACTGGTTTTTCTATTTCTTCTGGATTGCTCTTTCAAGTAAATGTGTAAATATGTCTATAAAAGAGATACAGTATTGAGTAACGGCAACAAAATTATTGGTCTCAGTCTCTCTTGGCTGTTTTTTCTCCTAACTTCTTTGTGTTTTAGTTGATCTACTTGCAAGATGGGATACTAGAGATAACATTTCCCTAGTGTTCTTTTGAAGACACGTTTAATGTAGTCCTATTGTTCCGAGACTGAATGTATGGATGAACCTAGCCACGAATGGAGGAAACCTCAAGAAAAGTGAAAGAAACAAAACTAGCCAACAGCTCCTTCACTGGGATAAAACCCTCAGCTAAAAGAGACAGTTACTCTAATAATTGCACTGTTTTATTAAGTTAGGGACTTAAAATATTAATCTTTTAAAATATAATTTGGCATGGGGAATCTTTGGGAAGATGAAGATTGTGGTCAATATAACACCTATCTAGCCACCTTTTCCTCGGGTGGTTGGGTCAGTGGCAGTGGAACAAACTTGTATCTAAATTGAGATTTCTAGAAAAGGTGGAAAATATCTGGGGAACACCATTGGATCATAGCTTAATTATTACAGCAATAAGAAAAATATTTCTAACTTTTGGGTTAATTTCACTCACATTTTCCTTCATTTAGATCTGGTTTTTAATCCTTGATTTAGAACTGATCTTTAAATTGTCATTTTACTTTTTTAGAGCTAAATGGTTTGGATTGAACTTAAATATTCAGAAATAATGTTAAAATGTGAAATTCCTTGCTTTTAGTATAAAATGTATGCATTGAAAAATTCCTTTACATGGTGATTACTTTCCTTTATTGTGATGCCTTGGTTTTATATAATTGCAATGATGATGATGATGATGATGATGATGATGATAATGAAATTAGCTAACACTTATATTATACTTCCCTTTGTGACATGTCTGAATTTCTTCTGGTTATGTCATACAGTGGTAGTAATAATACACATGAAAGGCCAGGATCATTCTAGCCCTTAAATAAGTTTGCTTTATACTTAAGCTAGTCTTTTATCCATTTTTCCTTTAAACATCATAACCTATTTTGGTTAGAGCTACCAGTTGTAACTATTTTCACATAGATTTCTATAGTTATTGGAAAATGAACCCTTCTAGAAATTATATTCCTTTTTATCAGCAATGAAGATTATACCAGTGCATGTTTTATTACAACCTAGAATGAATGTGACTTGAAAAAGTTAGAATTTCCCAAGTTGCTTGACTCCTTCTTTGTCCAGTGCAGTAGTTAATAGCTCATCTCCCATTCCCTAGGGCCAGTCAGCGTACGTTCAAATGTCAATTCTTCCATGTATTCGCTGCAAAATTGACCTGGGGAAAAGTATGCAGCTTTTTTAGTTCAGTATTCTCATATGTAAAATGAGGTAATGGTACCTACTTCATATGATTATTGAGAAGTTTAAATGAATTCCTGTTAGCAAAGCAGTAAGAACAGTGTCTTTCCCAGGGCAAGTGTCTTGTGTTTTTAAAATAAATATAAATGTTTGAGGCTCATTGCCATCATATTATAACAGAGCCTGTATCAAGGACATGGAGGCAATACCTGGAGTGGCCAAGCATTCAAACCTTTTACAGTTCTGTTACTTGACAGGTGTACAAGCTTTGGAAATTTGCTTAACCAGAGACTAGCTCTCCTCATTGTGAAGTGGAAGTCAGTCATAGTGTCTGCTTTGTGTGGTTGGTGAGGATTAAATGAGATGATATTTGTCAAGACTTGTGGTGAGTCACAAAGTTCACCCACATCTCATCCAGATGGACAGAGAAGAGGTAGCTTCTCAGTTTTGATTTTAACTAATGTGATCTTCCTCCTGAGCAAACGACTGCTGATTAGAAGGAAAAATTAATTAAATGTCTGAGCTGCTTTAAATCTTAGTCTGCTGTATTGATTTTAGATAATGCTCTGTCTCTAGGAAAAAGTACTCAGACTTTCAGATCTCTCTGTGTTCCAGGCTTTTCCAGTTTTCTCTCCAAGATAATGTCTGGTATGTCAGGGAGGGGAGGGGATTAGGCAGCCTCTTGGTGGGAGAGAAAAGTCTGGACCCATCGGCGTAGTCATGTTGTCCACTGATCACACTTCAGGAACAGAGACTAATGCCCCTGGATGGACTCTCCACACACACCCAGCCTTTGCTAGGGTGCCATCACATTCTTTGCCAGGCTTGTGTTCTAGCTCTCAGCTAGTCACTTTCTAATTTCCCCCTTAAACACCCAGACTCCCAGCCCTACCTCAAAGGTTACCATAGGGAACCAAGAGCTGCTCAGAGAAGCTAAACGTCGAGGCCTCCCTCTGCCTAACTCCCTCCAAATGTCCCTGGTGTGGGGCAGTCTGAAAGGTCATATCTTTCTAGAGCCCTGAACAGGAATGGGGCAGAAATCCTTCATCCCTCGGGCTCTCCTCTATCCACACAAGACTCTTTAAGGCACACACATCTGACTGCTTTGCTCCTTCCCTGCTTTTCCTTCTCACACTCCTGGGATGAGGAAGAGAGATGACAGTTTCCCCTACACTCTTCTAGGCCAAATCTTCACTTCACCATGGAAGAACTCTTTGAGCTAAGTCATTTGGATATGTGGAAAGCAATAGAGACATTTAAACATTCTTTCTCAAGACAGTATGTCAGTAAGACTTGGCAAATGGCCTATTTTGAATGCCAGATGCAGGATATTAACTCCTCCTTCCTTTTTCTGTCTTAAGAATGTTTTATATTTGAAAAGCAAGGGAAGAGCACAGTGATGTTTTCCAAAATATTAATCCAAAGTAAGCGCATAATCAATACAAGCTTTACAACGATGATGCTGCTGCTGATGATGATAAAGTAACTATTAGCACAGGATAGTTGCTATATAGATTGTTTTCACCCTTGGATAGCTTCTGTTTTCAGGGAAGAGACCATAACTTCAGAGCACTTGTGCACTTGGCATCATGACACATAATTGCTCTGCCTCTCACAATTCTCACCCCCTGTGCCCCTCTCCCCATCTCCCTGGCCACATAGGCCTTTCTGCTCCTGGAACATGAAGTGATTTTTCCTGCTTTAGACTATATAATAATTGCTGCTCTATCACCTGAAGCCCTATTTCCCATATCTTTTTTTAACTGACTTCTCATTTTCAGTCCCTGCCTTAAAAGCTGCCACCCAATTTTCCTGGATCTTTTCTGGCCACCCTAACCAAAGTAGCCATCCCCACTTCCAGTTACTCTCCATACCACATCCTCCTTTTTATTTTCTTTTCTGCATAAGTCACTATTTTATGTTTACACATTTTTGTCTTTCTACTCCACTAGAATGTAAGTCTCAAGAGGCCAGGGATTGTGTCTGCTTTATTCCCTACTGGGCTGGCAGAGGACCTGGCACAAAAAGAGCTCAATACATAGTATTGAATACATAAGTGAATGCTATCTTATTTCAGATAAAAAGAATAATAATCATGATTATTAACATGGGTGACATGGATGTGCATGGAGCAAAAGTACCTTGCATAAGCACAGGAATAGGGATTTTCTATATTATATTTATTATGAACCATAGTAATGGTGAGAATATCTCTCTTCCTTTATTATTTTGCTCTATAGTGATGGTGGCGGTAGAGTGGGCTAGTACTTTCTCCTAAAAATGATAAGAAGTCCTTTGAAGGAAGACATCATGCTCGTATTTCTTTCACACCTTTTTTGATATTTAGTTGCTCAATACATACATGTTGGTGATCACTGGTGGAGGGAATGGGGAGTGGGTAAGAGAAAATTACAGGCCCTCCGCTTGTGTATGGTTAAACTGGCAAGACTTTCCAGGGAAAGCAGTGCTTCAGAAATTATGTGATTGACAGAAGGAAGGTCACGTATTTATTTTCTAGAAGAGTGATTGTCAAGTTGTGTGCTGAGGAGCCTCAGAGCCTCAGCTGGCCATGGCTTATGTGGAAATTTTCATTTGAACAAAGAGTTTTAGGGCTACACCCAAGTGGAAACTACTTATTTCAGGATTGGAGCCTCCACAGAGAAAGATCAGAGGTGGGAATGAAACAAGAAATAGTTCCAGAGACTGCTGCTGTGTTACAAATTATCTTAGAACTTAGCAGCCAAAAACAAACATTTTTTTATGCTCATGCAGGAAGCTACAGGTCCAGAAGTCAGTGAAGGCACAGCAGGAATAGGTTGTTTCTGCTTCAGCTGTACAGACTTGAAGGGCAGGGGAGACTGGATGCCAGGATGGGGTCATATAAAGACACCTTCCCTCACATGTCTGGTGATCAGGATGGCTCCGTGTGGCTTAGTGTCCTTACAGCTTGGTGGTTGCAGGTTGTCAGACAGTGGGTGTGGAACTCAGGACTCCAAGCATACAGGTTCTAGCAAAGAAGACGGAAGCTGCGTTGCTTTTCCTGTCCAACCTTGGAAATCACACAGCCTCACTTCCACTGTCTTCTGTTGGTTGCAATAGTCACAAAACCCACCTAGATTCAAAGGAGGTCACATAGACCCCACTTCCAAATGGGAGGAAGGTCTAAGAATTTTGGAGCCTTGTTTTAAACCCATATTAGCTTGGTGCAAAAGTAATTGTAGTTTTTGCCATTAAAAGTAATATAAGAGGCCAGGTGTGGTGGCTCACACCTGTAATCCCAGCACTTTGGGAGGCTGAGGTGGGCGGACCACCTGAGGTCAGGAGTTCATGACCAGCCTGACCAACGTGGTGAAACCCCATCTCTACTAAAAATACAAAAATTAGCTGGACGTGGTGCCACGGGCCTGTAGTCCCAGCTACTCAGAGGCTGAGGCAGGAGAATCGCTTGAACCCGGGAGGCAGAGGTTGCAGTGAGCCGAGATCGCTCCACTGCACTCCAGCCTGGGTGACAGAGTGAGACTCCATCTCAAAAAAAAAAAGAAAAAAAAAAGAAAAGAAAAGAAAAGAATGTAATGTAAGGATGAAAGAAGCAAACAGAGGGGAAGAGAGGGGTCTTGTACTCTGGAAAGGGAGATGGGCTTGTGAATCTGCAAGTAGAGTGTTTTGAAGATCTTCTGAGAGAAACATCTCCTTCCTCAGCTCCAATGTGCTCAGGAGCTAAGCACTGCAGAGCAATCATTTGAAATCTTTAGTGGTCATAATAAAATAGGTAAAGGTACTCTCAGGTACTCAACGACCCTCTTGTCACCAAGTAGCTCCTCATCAGAACTTCTCCAGACATAAACTCTCTTCTTTCCACCTCCAGCTCATCTTGCTGGGCCTCCTCTTTTTCTATCACATTTCATCTCCTGGCCTTTTTCATTCGTCATCTCCACCTTATTTCCAATTTCAGTCACATTTTGGTGAACCCACTGCTCTTGGTGCTTAGAGCAAGGAAGGCTAGTTGTGCTGAATTTATAGTACTTTTTTAAAATTATTTTTTATTTTTTATTATACTTTAAGTTCTAGGGTACATGTGTACAACGTGCAGGTTTGTTACATATGTATACTTGTGTGCCATGTTGGTGTGCTGCACCCATCAACTCATCAGCACCCATCAATTCATCATTTATATCAGGTATAACTACCAATGCAATCCCTCCCCCCTCCCCCCTCCCCATGATAGGCCCCGGTGTGTGATGTTCCCCTTCCAGAGACCAAGTGATCTCTCATTGTTCAATTCTCACCTATGAGTGAGAACATGCAGTGTTTGGTTTTCTGTTCTTGCGATAGTTTGCTGAGAATGATGGTTTCCAGCTGCATCCATGTCCCTACAAAGGATGCAAACTCATCCTTTTTTATGGCTGTATAGTATTCCATGGTGTATATGTGCCACATTTTCTTAATCCAGTCTGTCACTGATGGACATTTGGGTTGATTCCAAGTCTTTGCTATTGTGAATAGTGCCGCAATAAACATATGTGCGCATGTGTCTTTATAGCAGCATGATTTATAATCCTTTGGGTATATACCCAGTA
>NW_016805931.1:5833793-5845168 GCF_001698545.2 Rhinopithecus bieti | reverse complement strand
TTCTTCCATTCTTTTTTCAAGATTTTTAGTTTCTTTGTGCTGGGTACATAGTTCCTCCTTTAGCTCTGAGAAGTTTGATCGACTGAAGCCTTCTTCTCTCAACTTGTCAAAGTCATTCTCCGTCCAGCTTTGATCCATTGCTGGTGATGAGCTGTGTTCCTTTGGAGGAGAAGATGCACTCTGATTTTTTGAATTTTTTGAATTTCCAGCTTTTCTGCCCTGCTTTTTCCCCATCTTTGTGGTTTTATCTGCCTTTGGTCTTTGATGCTGGTGACATACTGATGGGGTTTTGGTGTGGGTGTCCTTTCTGTTTGTTAGTTTTCCTTCTAACAGTCAGGACCCTCAGCTGTAGGTCTGTTGGAGATTGCTCGAGGTCCACTCCAGACCCTGTTTGCCTGGGTATCAGCAGCGGAGACTGCAGAAGATAGAATATTGCTGTACAGTGAGTGCTGCTGTCTGATTCTTGCTCTGGAAGCTTCGTCTCAGGGGTGTACCCCGTTATGTGAGGTGTGAGGTGTTGGTCTGCACCTAGTGGGGGATGTCCCCCAGTTAGGCTTCTCAGGGGTCAGGGACCCACTTGAGCAGGCAGACTGTCCGTTCTCAGATCTTAGCCTCCATGCTGGGAAATCCACTGCTCTCTTCAAAGCTGTCAGACAGGGTCATTAACATCTGCAGAGGTTTCTGCTGCTTTTTTTTTTTTTTCTATGCCCTGTCCCCAGAGGTGGAGTCTAAATGAGGCAGGCCTCCTTGAGCTGCAGTGGGCTTCACCCAGTTCGAGCTTCCAGGAGGCTTTGTTTACCTACTTAAGCCTCAGCAATGGTGGGCGCCCCTCCCCCAGCCTCGCTGCTGCCTTGCAATTAGATCTCAGACTGCTATGCTAGCAATGAGGGCGGCTCCGAGGGCGTGGGACCCTCCCATCCAGGTGTGGGATACAATCTCCTTGTGTACCGTTTGCTAAGACCCTTGGTAAAGCACAGTATTAGGGTGGGAGTTACCCGATTTTCCAGGTGTTGTGTGTCTCAGTTTCTAAAGGGATTCCCTTTCCCCTTTCACTTCCCAGGTGAGGCGATGCCTCACCCTGCTTCAGCTCTTGCTAGTCGGGCTGCACCAACTGACCAGCACCAATTGTCTGGCACTCCCCAGTGAGATGAACCCAGTACCTCAGTTGAAAATGCAGAAATCACCCATCTTCTGTGTCAGTGGTGCTGGGAGCTGGAGGCTGGAGCTGTTCCTATTTGGCCATCTTGCTCGCACCCCTGTAGTACTTTTTCAACCAGCCACTGGGAAGGACATTGAAATCCCCACACTCATTTTTACTGCCGTTGTTTTCAACATAATTTACAAAAAATAGAAGGAATGCGTATTAGCTAATTGTGCCACATGGTCCTACTTTCTCAGCAATACTTATTTTTATTAAAGCAACTGATAGAAAATGAGACAAATTTTCATCAAAAAGATTGCTAATGTAAAACTGAGAGTACCAGGCAGCCTGGAATAAAATAAAGAAACACAATTGTAATATTGTTATTTTGGGAGTTTTACATTAAACTCCTACACAATAATCAAAGATGGAAGTGTGATCATAAATTTTAACTAGAATTTAGGAATGTGGCAGCCATTCTGGGGCACATTTACTGGAAAATCATAGACTCAAATGGAATTTGCTGAGGACTGTATATCAATTTTCCATCAGAGTAGACAGTAGTAGAAACCCTGTACTCTTCCCATTAATCATTGTTGATGTGGCATCTCAAACAGAAGAGAGTTATGACTGTTATAAATCGTGCACTAAGAGTTGTTTTTTACTTTAGATAGAGAAAACAATGGAAAGATTTTGGGATAGCAGATGTATTGTCTCTAGTTCCTCTTCTTTTCCTTTTATTTTAAAATTAATTGTCCGTGTCAGAATCCTCTACTTTAAATATTTAGACAAGGCAAGTTTTAAAAAGAAGATATGTAGGGCACATACTTCTCATCCACTGCTGACAGGCATCAGAAATGGGGTAAATTTGGATAGGAGATGCTTATCCATTCTATGTCACTGCAGATATGAAATTTTGTTTTGTTTTTGTTTTGATTTAGCAAGAAATATCTTTATTACTTTTTTCCAATTATAAGAATGGAACTGTTGTAATTAGTTAAGTCTGAAACTATGATTTAGGAAAGAAAAAAAAGTGCAGGATGATCTATTGCACAGAGAGCCACACAGAGCCCATCTGTTGGACAGAATAAGGAACCCCTGTAGGTGTAATTGGGGCAGGAAGAAGGGGCAGGATATGGTGGAAAGTGCTTGAGTTTTGAAGCCCAACTTGTTTTTGAGTCCACGTTCTACCTTTTTCCTTTGTGTTCTTGAGCAAGATACTTAACTTCAGTAATCTATGATCTATACCTTGGGAATAATAATCACTATCTAGCAATGGTGTTTTAGAGATTAAAATATTATAATAACCTTAGTAAAGTATCTGGCTCATACTCAGTAGAAATATCTGCTTTATACCCAGCAAATATTCCTTTTCAAATAGATGTAGGCCACAAGCATTTGAATGTTTCTGCACAATGACCTATTTGCTGTCTTTTGTTAAATTTTCTTAGTTGGGGGAGTGAAATTCCTGACTAGCTTTGGGCTGGATATAGCATAGGGGTGCCCACCTATGTGGAATGGTTTGAAGAGTCCTTGACAGGGCCAGAGACCTCACTGTCCTTCATAGAGCCCAAAATTGCAGCAGTTACAGATTCATTCCTCTGAGTTTTGAACAAACTTCCAAAATGCCAGATCTTCTATTATAATACAAGTATTCTTGGTAGTTGAGAATGGAGGAGAGTTATGAGAGTGAGGTGAAATAGGTTAAGCTTGCAAAGTCATTCCTTGCACCTCTTGGGAAAACTGGACAGTCAGGTGACACATTCTTGCCTGGCTGCAATTGGCTGCAAGGGGCAGCTGCCCAGTTTTGATGAGATGCCCACTCCTGATAGGATACTGGTCCCTTTAACTTTACTCTTGGCATTCTTTAGACATTTTCAGTGTTTTCCTGGCTCTTGCAACACCTGAAAATTTATTTACCCACAGTTTACTAGGGAAGAGAACTGACTGATGTCAGCCAAGGTTAGTTGAAAGCGGGCAGTCTGTATGTCAGAAGGCTCTATTGTTCTTTCATTATATGGGGTGGGGCAGGTGGCTGCATCTTTGAACTCTAGTTTCCTCCTCTGTGAGAAGATGGCTTAGAGGTTCCACAGTCTCTCTACTTTCTCTCATTCTCTGGTTCTTGATGGTGGTCTGGGTTCTACCTGAAGAGAGCCCAGGATTAGAGAGAGGAAGAATGTTACAGGCAAACTGGTCTCTTTCAAACATGGCCCAACCCCTCTTGGTGGTATCTGCTTCAGGGAAGTTAAGCATTTGTCCAGAAATTATGATGTCTTGTTATGGAGCCCTTATTCCCTCCTCTATAAAGCAACTTCCCTGTTGTTAATTCTTCTGTAACTATGTTATATACTTTGCTGACCACAGGGTACATGTGGCTTTCCACATTAATGAAAATAAAATAAAACAAAAAATCCTGTTCCTGGGTCACACAATCTCATTTCCAGGGCTCAATAGCCACATGTGGCTAGTAACTACTTGACAGAGGAGGCACAGAAAGAACATTTCCATCATCACAGAAATTCTCCTCTCGTAGAGAGTGCTGCTCTAGAAGCTTTAGGCCACTGAAGTTGTATTCAGTGACCTGACACTAGAGAATTTTTATAGTCACTTGAGCAGAGGTAATGCAATCCCTGGGGAAGACTTCCAGTTTCAATTACACTCAGGTTAATAAGCCCATTGTTCCAACCAAAATAATAGTTGCTCAACATTCCATTCTGATGATTTTTTTTTAATCCAAGCAGTCAACATAGTTTTATTAAACACCACCTACTCATTATGTACTAGTTAAATGAGGAATGAATGTGGCTCTGTCTCCAGATAAATGAATAGAGAGAGACAAAAAAAAAATTGGATGACTGGGGCTGTTGGGTGCACAAAGTAACTTGGTTAGGCTGTAGGATCGGAAAATCTCTCTAGATCTTTTTTCTGGAACTTCCTTTTTTCTAGATCTTCCTTTCTGTGGAGAATCGCTCAGTTTTAACAAAGTGGCCAATTTATACTAAAATGCTTGTCATTTATATAAAATATTGGCATTTGTTGCAATATTGCAAACCAAAGAGTCATTGAGTTCCAAACTAAACAAAAGTTTTATAAAACAGTTTGTCCTGTCCAACCTTAAAAAGAGAAGGCATTTACTATATGCCAAGCATTGTGCTGCCTGCTTCACATGCGTTTTCTAATGTGGGTTTCACAATACTTTCTTGACAAAGCTCAGCTGTGCACCTACCTGCTGGAGAGACAGCATCAGGAAGGAGGGAAAGCAGAGGTTTTGGAGGACAGCAGACAGGCTTAAATTTCAGCTGTGTTACTTACTAAACTTCAAGACTTTGGGCATTTACTTAACTTCTATTAGCTCTAGTTTCCCTGTCTGTAAAATGAGGGACATGATATCTGCTTCATGTGGTTGTTGTGACGATTAAGTCAGACAAGCCAAAGGAAGTGGTGCAAGTCTTGGTGCAAGACCTGGCATGGGAGGTCTTGATGAATACATGGGAGGAAGTCATCTTTTCGGTCCCTATGGCATTGTACCTTGTACATATTAGACACTCAGCAAGTATTTGTTGAATAGATAGGTGGATGGAAGGATGGAAGTCACATCTGCAAAACATTCTTCATCTGCAGAATATTTCCTGGGAGTGTAGGTGGTCGCCTAAGTACAATGATCTGGGGAGGCTAAAAGTCTCCTATTCAACCCCAAACATCATCCTACTGGCCCTGGCTGCTGTTTTGAAATTTAAGTATTTTTCATTCTATTCAGTCATATGTCCCTGTTAAAAGCAAATATTACTTTAGAGAAGGAACACACTAAGCTATTGTGTGCCATGGTTTTGGTCCAGCTGCCAAACCTCCTAAGACAGCACTGTGGAGTGGAGACACCTCTGACCTGGGAGCCGGATATTCTGGCCTCCAGACCTGGCTCTGCTAGCATCTGGCCTTTCCTGGGCCTTGACCTCAGATTTCCTATTAATTAAGTGGAGGATTAGACTAGATCTTCTGTAAATGGTTTGGTTTGCGGTTTTATAAGTGGCTTACCAGGGCAATGCCTGGGTTGGATGGCTTTGGAACATGGCAATGTGGGGATTATAGCCCAGGAAGGACAGGGAACTTCTGTCCAATGTGGTTACAGGGTGCCTGATAATGAGACCATAAGGGACATACCATGAAGGAACAGGGGATCAGCAATGACAGTTTTAGGACTGTTTCACAGCTTTGTTAGATACCAACCTGGTTTATAAACATCCTCTAGGAGTCTTCCTGGACATTAAGCACCAACATAAAATCACCTGGAATGAAGCCAGTTGGCTGCTCCAAATGTGATCTTCAAAACTGGGTGCCTTATGCAGCAAGGCTTATGTGTATTGTGGAAAACTGCTCTAGGACATTCCAAGGCGTGACTGTCCACTCAGTGGTGCAGCCACGGACTGCCAGAAGCTACTGGCCTGGAGCAACTGGCCTAGCCCTTAGAAAGCAGGAATGAAGCAGCTCTTCGTGGCTGTAGGTGTCCCAGGGAACAAGGGTAGAGCCAATTACTGAACACCTCCCACATGCCAGGCACCATAGTGGGCATTTCACACACATTGTCTCATGTAAACCTCACAGCTGTTGCATACAGTAGACATTACTGCCTTCACAACACAAATGAGGAACTGCAACTCAGAGAGGGAAGAAGTAGAGGTGAGATTTGAGAAGATTTTTGGATGCCAAAATTCACACCTCTTCTCATATATGTCATGCAACCTCCAGGATGTTCTGCAGATATCACTTGCTGTTATAGTTCAATGTTCTCTGCCCATGGGCGTTGAGGGTGGAATTATTGTTCTCACATTATTGCTATTTCAGGCATTGTTGGAACAAAGAAACAATCACCACCAGTGGCCCCATCTATTCTGAGAGTGTTTGAAGTCATCAGTTGTATTTTCCAGCTGTCAGGGTTCCAATTTAAGTTTTATGTTGGATCTTTTTCTCTTTATTCTTGGTTGATTGGAGTTATAATCTGTTTTCTTCCCCACTTTTTGGGTACTCACATTTAGATTTTATTGAGATTCATTTCGTAGTGCTTTAAAAGGTTAACAAGAAGCCTGAAGCTCTCTGGG
Organism: Rhinopithecus bieti; assembly: GCF_001698545.2. NCBI lineage: Eukaryota > Metazoa > Chordata > Mammalia > Primates > Cercopithecidae > Rhinopithecus > Rhinopithecus bieti. The sequence goes on along the minus strand of NW_016805931.1, from coordinate 5,838,934 downwards.
TTTCTTATTAAGATGCTGCAGGGAAGAAGACGGAGTGTATCAGTTTATTGGGCTAGACATATCTGTTGATTGACACAGATGCTGCAAACATGTTCTGGGAACCATTTCAATGTTCCATAATAAGTAGCACATTAATCAGGACTGGGCAAACTGGAGAGGTCTCAACAGGGTTGGAGTTTCCGGGGAAGTTCCTATTAAGATGAAGAATTAGCCAGTGCTCACGTTTAACATGTAGACAACTGAGATGGGGCCTGGAGGGAGATGCCGCAGAGTGCTGATCAACATTCCTGCGGATCACTGTGGCGTGATCACTTTCACCTGTACATCATTATCAGTTCAGAGCCTCCCCCTGCCCCTGTGGGCTTGCCATGAGAGGGAGACTCCATCCTCTTTTTTAACATAAGGGCAGGAGGGTGTGCATACTCCAGAGATGTGTGTCATTTACTCTTTGCAGCTTCAGCAATTGAGTAGACTGAAGAAAGACGTTCGTGAAAGGTGGACTTTTCTTTTTATCATTATTTGCTCTTTGTTTTCTAGATTTTTCACTGTGAAGTGTGTAATATATTCAAGACTTTATATCATGTCATCAAAAGCCTAACCACAAAATAAGTCTCGAGTGTGCCCACTGTCCTGTATGGAGCATGAAACCGGCTTTTTGTGCAGTCTCCTTGTTGGAACCACTCCTTGAAATTTGTGCTTATTGTGTCCTGACTTTTCTGGACAGGTTTACCACATAAGATAGTTTGCTAAACATCTTCTCTGTATTTAAAATGTGGCTTTTGTGTAATAAAGCCCTGTGGACTCCATAGCAGTACCAAGTTTACAAAACTATCCTAGTACCCCTGTTTTGTAAACAGTACCCCTGTTTGCAAAAACTGGTTCTATTTTAAAATAGCTTAGACAGCCTTTATCCCAAGTGCTTGTGTTTTGATTATTCTCTGAGGCAGAATTAAATGAAGAAATTTGTGCATGAAGCAAACTTCACCTCTGTATCCCCCAATAGCACACCACCCTCACTTTTTTTTTTTTGAGTCAGAGTCTCACTCTGTCTCCCAGGCTGAAGTGTAGTGGCATGATCTCGGCTCACTGCAACCTGTGCCTCCCAGGTTCAAGCAATTCTCCTGTCTCAGCCTACCGAGTAGCTAGGATTACAGGTGCCTGCCACCATGCCTGGCTAATTTTTGTATTTTTGATAGAGATGGGGTTTCCCTATGTTGACCAGCCTGGTCTCGAACTCCTGACCTCAAGTGATCCACCCATCTCAGCCTCCCAAAGTGTTGGGATTACAGGCATGAGCCACCGCTCTGGGCCCCTCACTTTTAATTCTATAAATTAATGTATTTTATAGTAGGATGTTAGGACAAGAAATTTATGTCATTATGTATACTTGGGGATTGATAAGAATTTATATTTCAATATAGCAGAAAACTAATGAAAGCTTTCAAACCCCAGTTCCATCCATTTCTGTTTTCCCATTCTACATTCTCGTGTAGTGAGTGTGGTTCTGAGGCAGTGGTCACTTTGTGATGCTGTCATGAAATAAATAGGAGAGAATCTGGCCATATTTGTGTTTTTTTCAGATCCAAAGGTAGGATAAGCCTCAGATGCTGAAGTGAATTTAGTGAGGGGTCCTGATATGGCCTGATGCCCTTGCTGTTACTCTGGTTGAGCGCAAATGTGTCCTTTTATGTCATATATCCTTTTGAGATCTTCAAGGCAAGCAATTGAAACCGACTCTGGCTGGCTTAGGCATAAGAGTAACTTCTTGAGAGGTACCAGGTTATCTGGTGGACTCACCGTAAAGTTGTAGGAACCAGACTTAGAATATGGGTGGGGATAAAGGGAAGCCAGAGCCAAATTAAAAGTCACAACAGAGAGCCAACTTGGGGAGCCATCACTGTTGCTCCTGCTGAGCACTGGGCATGGGGCTGGCATGGCCACTGCTGGTGTTGGCCTTGGATATGATTGCTTGGTGCTGCTGGACCTGCTGGCCTGGCAACTGGGCTGCTGCCACCACAGTTGCCAGGATGAAGATTCTCTGTTCTCTGAGCCACTGGCCCCGGATTTGAAGCCCCAGGATGGATGTGTATCATCGTCCACGACCATGATCTGTGCCGTGACTGCCAGAGAGTCTGAAAAAGCAAGAATCTGGCTATCTTGACTGCTGTAATGCAAGGGGCTTTGTTTCCCACTAAGATTCACATGGCAGGAAATTCATCAAATATAGGAACGGTTTCAGATACCAGAAGGCCACAGTCTGACAATACATAATCAACTCATTTCATCAAACGCATTCTTTTGAACCTTTGATTTTCCTTCTTGCTGACATCTTTATTCTTTTAAGCTCCTTATTAATAGTCTGTATTTCAAGTAGGAGAAGAAAATATAAAGATATAACATTCAGTTCCTTTTCCTTATAGCTTTCTTAAAGTTTCTGTAAGCAATACTAAGAGGTAATATAGCCTCTGTCACACCCCCACCCCAAGAAATTGGATTGGTGAAGTGAACACACCTTCTGAGAGTGCAACTGTAAAATAGGCCTAGAATGGATCAGATGGAAGGAAATAAAAAGCAATTATTTAAATGGGGCTTAGATGTTGCTTAAACTTGGCTTTTCCTCCTCATTAGTATAAATAATCAAACTGTAGATCTACAGGGACCTAAAATTTTAATTTTAGGATGTATGCCTCATTGCAGTTCGAAGATAGGTGGGTGCTTAACATGAGGAAGTAGAGTTTAGTGATTACAAACAGGGTGTTGGGGTTGGACAGACCTGGGTGCAAATCCTTGTTCAGCTGTGTGACTTGGGGCACGTTTCTTCACCCTCTGAGTCTATTTCTCATTTGAAAAAGGGCAGTGGTGACCTTTATCTCACAGAGTTGGTAGGGAATTGAACAAATTCATGTATGTAAATCCCATATTAAGTATTTAATAAATAACTATTATCATTTTAATCCCTGCTATAGGAGAATAGAGTAAAAGTTGGCTCTCTCAAATTAAAAAGGGGTGGCTTTTGGAGGAAATGTCAAGCAGAGATCAGTTGACAATACGATGGGTGTTGTAGAGGAAGATCTAGCACTAGGGGAGTAAGCATGATGGACTGAGGGATGTCCCAGGTTCCCTTCGATAGCTAACTCTATGGTACGGTAACTCTCTCGAGAACACAGACAAGGATTAGTCCTCTCAGCTGGGCTATTCCTGATGTTGATGGCGAAACACCAGCCACTCAGACAGTGTCCATCAATGTCCACCCTAATCTGGAAATGAACTGACCAGGCCAAGGTAGAAACCAGTTGGTCTGTCCAACCAGTAACAGATCCATAAAAGTGGCAGCCACTTTCACCACCATCATTATAGCTCTGACCACTTTCCCTGACTTGATTTGGCCAATGTGTTGTGTGAGTGGTGGATGGAAGAAGCTAATACAGCAATGGCCTTCCTCAACAATAGTGAGGTACCACTATCATTTGCAAATTAGTTCAAAAATAGGAGGCCTTCCCAGTTGGGCACTAAGAGCTAATTCTCTTGGGCAAATTTTATTGCATTCAACCATAGAAGATTAAAAAAATAAAAAAGAATGGCATTTTCTCCTCCCAAAGCAAAACCTCTGAGATTCATGGTCTATCCTAATTATATCTTCTGGGGTAATCCTGAGAAATCTCATCCATTCCAGTAGAGCCTGTGCTGTGAATAACTGTAAGAGTGCTCACCTAGTTTTGCTACAGTGCAAGAATTTCAAGGTCTAAACTCTATGAACATATTGATTAAGGTAAGTTATTGCCTATAATGTGATTAAATTATACTATAAAGAATTATTTTGTCTATGGTTTTCCAACATGAGGGGTCAGGCAGAATAGTACAAAGGATGAGATTATAGATCTACTCATGATTTTCAAGTACATAATACACTGTTCTTAACTATAGTCAACACATTGTATAATAGATCCCTTGAACGTATTTCTCCTAGCCAACTGAAGTTTCCTATCCTTTGACCAACATCTCTCCAACCTACAGCATTCTGTCCCTAGCCCCCAGGAAACACCATTCTACTCTCTGCTTTTGCAGGTTTGCCTTTTAAAATTTTCACATGTAAGTGAAACCATGTGGTATAGTGTCTGTCTTTCTGTGCTTGGCTTATTTTACTTAATATGATGTCCTCCAGGTTCATTCATGTTGTTGCACGTGACAGGATTTCCTTCTTTTAAGGCTGAATAGGATTCCATTGTGTATACATACACCATCTGTTATTTACCATTCGTCCACTGATGGAAACTTAGGTTGATTCCATATCTTGACTATTGTGAATAATGCTGCAATGAACATGGGAGTGCAGCTATCTCTTCAAAATGATTTCATTTCCTTTAGAAATCTACCTAGTCGTGGGATTCCTGGATCATATGATAGTACTATTTTCAACTTTTTGAGAAACTCCATATTGCTTCTCATAATGGTGGCACTAATTTACATTTCCACGAACAGTGCAGATGTTCCCTTTTTTCCATGTTCTTGCTAACACTTGCCAACTTTTGTCTTTTAATGATAGCTGTTTTAACAGATGTGAGGTGATAGCTCATTGCAGTTTTAATTTGTAGGGGAAATGCACATTTTAAAATACTGTAAGTGCTAGTAGTAAATGTGGGATCCTAAAAATTTTTACTGGACCATGTGAAGAATTTCTTTTGTGAGGCCGGAAAATGGGCTAAGAGTCAGAACGACCTAGTGTTCTTCTTTGTTTCCATACCATTCCCAACCTACCTTGAGGTCCATGTCTGAATTTGGCTGTTGAAGGCTTTAATTTTCAAGGAAAGGAAAGGTCTGCCCAGGATGAGTCTGCCAGCAAATCAGCAGAAGCAAGCCTAAGACCAAGGAATCACAGATCTACCTGTTGTCTAAGGCTAAGCTGCCATGGGTACCATTCTGGGTCTTCTCTGTCTGGGAGCAAAATCTCCAACCTTAAATAGGAGTCAGACCTGGTATGGTGGCTTTTGCCTGAAGTCCCACCTACTCACAAGGCTGAGGCAGGATCCCTTGAGTCCAGGAGTTTGAGGCTACAGTGAAATATGATCATTACTGAACTCTAGCTTCGACAACAGAGCAAGACCCTGTCAAAAAAAAAAAAAAAAAAAAAAAAAAAAAAAAAA
>NW_016805931.1:5822234-5833477 GCF_001698545.2 Rhinopithecus bieti | reverse complement strand
AAAAAAGTTAAAAGTTAAAAAAGAACCAGAGAGAGAGAGACCAGGTCTTCTCAGATGGGGTAATCCCTGGTTTGACTTGCCTTCTAGCCCCATGAGAGGAAGACCCATAGGAAAATAAGGGAAGAAGCCAAATAAATATGTGGCAGGGTCTTTCCCAGGTGCCAGCAGCCCAACCCAGTTCACCTTCCTGACTTCATAAAGGAAGACACAGGAGACTTTTCTTATTTTTACTCCTCTCATTAGACTCCACCATCTGGAAAATGTTGTCTAAGAATAAGCTCTCAGGATCATCTATTTTAACATATCTGCTCATTTGTGGGAAGAGTGAGTGTGAAAATTTGGGAACATGCGCAGTGGATAAAGTTGTTATTTTATGCAAAACAGAAAAGAGCAGTGCCCCCTTTGGATGGATGTAGCCCTGGACCAGTGCACACAGCTTTGGTATTCTCAAAGAAACCCACAAAACAACCAAGGAGGCTATTCCAGCTGGGCACTAGTAGCTGATTCTCTTGATAACCTTGGGTTGGGTTTTAGATCTCACATGCCTGCTTAAGCTGAGTACCTCTGTGTGGTAAATAGCCTGGACCACTCTACATGGTCCCCTGGTGGTGGTAATGGGCAGGGTTAAGGGGAGTGATATTGGGTAGGGAGCTCAAACAACTCATGGAATGGGCACCTAAGCAAGGTAGAGAGATGCAGAGCAGAGAGGAGTTCTGAAGGGGAGTTTCACTTGTTTGCCTTTTTTTTTTCTATCTTGGCACCCTTTATTAACAGAACACAGTGTAGATTATGCATTGTATTTTGAAAAAGAAAGAGAAAAAAAGGCATAATCTTTGCTGTTGAGATGTTTTCAGTCTAACTCAGCAATTCCTTTCCCTCATCCTTTCTGCCTCACTACTTATTACATTTACTTCTAGTTCTTCCTCTTCAAATTGAAAAAGCAGAGGCAAAACCAGACACTGTGATAATGGAATTTTATGTTGTGGTTTTTGATTACACTTCCCTTCCAAAGCCTCAACATTTCACATTGTTAATAATAATGTTCTTTGTAGGAAAAATCCTTAATTTGAAAATGTTGCAGATGGCCTTTTATCAGGAGCTATGGACTGTCAAAATAAATAGATCTAATTATGAACCATTGTTGTTGAATGGGCCTTCTTAAATAATAGCAGTCAAGTTTCCAGAAATTAAAAAAAAGACCTTACATTTTTAAAAGACCTCAGAATAATTAGTGGTCTTTTGTTGATTGGTTTTCAACAAGTTATTCAGCAGATGGAGGCTGTCAGATTTCTGCTGGTACAATTATTTTTGTAACTCACGGTGTCGGGGAGGAGTGGTGGGATTTTATGCAACTTCAGCATCACCTCTTTGTTCAATCGGATTTGGTTTAAGAGAATCCTGCTGCACCTGTACATTAAGATGGAGCGTGAGGAAGGCCTTGGGACTGAGCCATTTGAAGAAAATCTAGACTCGGGTGGGTCACTTTAGGAGTATTAGTATAACCTTAGACGTTAGCTCTTGGAACTACCCTGAAGGTGAAAATGTGAGACAGCTAATTATTTCTCTGCAAGGATTACTTGGGTTGCTGAGTTTTGGTTCTTGCCATCAAGATATTTGTACTGGAGCAAGATGTGGAGAACCCCAGATGAGAGGATATTAATGTAGATTCATGAGCTCTGCCAAAGTAATGTCATTACTGCTGCTCCATCCCTGAAGAAAGATCTTAAATATATGAAAATAGACAAGACAAATTATAAATTGTAATTTAGTATCTGGTAACTGAAAGTCTTTACTTCATTTGTACTGAGTGATTACCTAAATTTACTAAGGAAAATTTTGGAGATCACAGATTTGAGTTGAGGTCAATAAAACAGGATAAAAGTCTAGATGGTCTAGATGATGAAACTTAGCTTTTGTTGATTAGAGTTCTATTTAGCTCTTAAAACTGCAGTAAATAAAAGGTTATATTAGTGGAAAACACACATGGATTCAGAAAACATAGATAAATCGATAGGAAATTGAAATGTATACATTTTATTTTCAACATGTAAAACCTTGAGTTCAAAGTTCTTCATAAAAACACAATTCATAGATTAACTTTATAATAAATTAGCAGTGAACATTCTTATCCCCATTTCAGGGCTACAAACCCAAGTTATGGAGAGAAAATTTTAAAAGAGGAGGCAAGAGCTGCCACTATAATTTAAAATATATTGTTCTCCAGTCTTTTACACATTCTTGAAACCAGTTCATTAACAGGACCTTATGCAGGAAAAATTAGCATTTGTGCCCAAAAATTCTTTGTATGTGTTAGTTTGTGTGCATATTTTGGAGTATTCATGTTAAAAGTATAGGACAGACCTACTTAACAAAGGTGAATTTTGTTGAAGTTTTGGGGAGAATATAGATTTGAATTCATGTAAATAAGATTGAATAAAAATCTAGATGACTAAAGCTTATTTCATCTTTTGATAATTAGAGCTTTATTAAGCACTTAAGCTGCAAAAAATAAGAGGTTATATTAGTAGAAAATACACATGGATTTAGAAAATTTAGGTAAATCTATAGATAATTGAAATATAACTCAGGAAAACACTTAATGAAATCTCTTTTTCAACACATAGATTAGTACCCTAAGAGAGTTAAATTAGTATTTTACTGTGAAACTATTTTCTTCCGCAGCAGAATCTATCGTATGTTGGCAAAGAAAAATGGACTAGACATTCATGACCACCAAGAGTTTATTACTTGCTCTGGCCACCTCAGCGTTCAGTGGGTACCTAAAGTGAAAAGAGTTTTAAATGCTGCCTTTGCAGTCTTAAGTTTGAGTGAATCCAGGGATATTTGCTGTGAGTGTGGCAAAATGATTATTGTGATATTGGTTGTTGAATTTGGATTTTTTTGTTGCTGGCAAAATTCACATTGCCAAGTCCTCCTTCCCTTTATCTTTTAAATTGAAGAGTATTTTAAGCGAAAAGCAATGCAAACATATCTTATTCCCTGAACTTCTTGATTAAATTGGTAGTGTTTTTTATTTGTAGTGGACTATGTACAGAGTTCTTTTTCATAAAACTTGAAGGTTCTTCTTCATAAATCTTGCAGCTTCAAGTGGAAAAAAAGGAAAAAAGAAACTTATTTCCTCTTACACCCTTACTGTCACACCCCAAGTATTGGACACAATGTGCAATGCTTGGCTTAGAAAAGCCTTTCTCCTCTCTTGGCATACAGGCAGTGTGGAATCAGCAAGGGCCCAGCTCTCACTGTTTTCCTATGAAGTTGTTCGGATGTGTGACACATCCACCTTATGGAGGTTTAAATTGGTTGTGTCTTGAGGCTCACAAAAGTAGGTTGTGGAATTGGTATAAGCATTTGATTTATTTGAACATGTCTGGTGGTGTGTCATCTACTGACCCCTCTGATATGAGCTTTCCTTCAAACAAGGTCCATCAGAGACTTGACGTTTCACAATCAAAGCTTTGTTTACTAGGTATATTTTTCAGCCTCAAGGAAATCTTCCCTCGCTGCCTGTAGAAGCAATAGTTACACCTTCCTTAGGGGAAGAACCCGGTTAAATGTGTTGCACATCTTCACCTCTTTTACTTGAATAAGAAGTTTACAATCTTCCCTGTGGTATCCTTCTTAGGGGAACTCTAGGAAGAAATGTTTGATTATGAGAGTGGTAACTGGAAGCATGAACTGGAGTATGGTGTTCCCCATTTAAAGAAATTTTGCTTAAAAATATTTTTTTTTAAATGACCTTCCAGAGGTCAGACAAAGGCCAGTTTCCCCTTGATATTGGGTATTTCAGGGTGGGATTAACAAAAGGCTAGAAAAATGAAGATGGAAAGGAATTTATAGCCACATGTCAACAGCATGGACAATTTCCTAATGTGCATCTCTAATTAAACATTGGAGTATTAGCTTATTAATTAATTCAACACATATTCATTGAGTATCTCTGCCAGGCAAGAATCTGGGCACCAGAGTTACAAAAGTGAATGAGGCACATTTTTCTTCCTTAGGGAGCCTAGAAGGAAATATACAATTAACTACAGTCGTTGTTTCTCATACTACCAAGCAAAAGAGGTGAGGCTTATCTGTTTCTCAGTGTTGTTTTCTGAGGACACATAAATGAAGAAACTTCAACTAGAAAAAACAAAATTCATATTCACTGTTGGATTGTCTGCACAATATTGTCATCAGTAATACAGGACTTGGACTGAGTGTGACATTGCCAATTTCAGTTTGTAATTTCTTCATACTCGCAAGTGATAATTTTGTAATTTCTTTTGAGGAGCAAAACAATAAAAACCATCAGTACAAACTCAGGGTATCCTTGGTGCTAGAGAGCTCTATTACACAATGATTCCTTACACTGTGTGAAGTATGAAAGTTCTATAAAAAGATTTCTCCACAATTCATTTTATAGTAGCCCTGTCAGTAGGTTTTATTAACTCTACTTTTCTGTTGAAAATATGGAGTCTCAGTAATTGTGATTGAGTTAGTCATCCCAGGTTATAAAAACAACAGTTTCAGAAGGGTCTTGAATGAAATATCTTCTGCCTTTCAATCCAGGGAAGTTTGTACTATACCTCAACAAGGACTAATGCAAGGACCAAATGTAAGGGCTAAACATGGAACATCACAGCTATCAAATTGATGAGAGAGGCCTTATCACTTCTTAGATTGCTCAAGAGGATGATGTGAGCACAATAATGGCCCCCAAAGAGGTTTATGTTCTCATCTCTGGAATCTTTGAATACGTTAGTTATAGGACAAAGGAGAGTTAAGATTGTGGATGGAATTAAGATTACTAATCAGATGATCTTAAAATTGGGAGATTATCCTGGTGGGCCCAATTCAATAATTTAAGAGGTAGGCAGGAAAAGAGAGGGAGTTGTGACTAAGGAAACTAAGGGGCAGTAGTCAGAGGGATATGACATTGTGTCCTTTAAAAACGGAAAAAAGGGCCACAAGCCACAGAATGTGGATGATCTCTAGAGCTGGAAAAGGCAAGGAAAGAGATTTTCCCCCAGAGCCTCCAGAAAGAAACTCAGCCCTATGAACCTCTTGGTTTTAGCCCACTGAGACTCATAGGACTTCTGTCCTATGGAACTGTGTGATGATAAACTTTTGTTGTTTTATTCCACTAATGGTAATTTGTTAAAGTAGCAGTAGGAAACTTATCTGCGTGGTGGCTGTTAGAGCCTGATTTACAGCTCTCTACCTTCAGAGCAGACAGTGTGACTGGAAGCCCCCTGTTATCACCAGGTGGGGATGTTATAGGTTAGAACAATAGTTTATTCAACTGTTTATTAATAAACAGTTATTGCACATCTATTGGTACAAGGCACTGTTCTAGACCAAACAGTAAACAAGACATAAAAAGTCTTGCCTTCATGAAGCTATTATTGTAGAAGGGGAAAGATAATAGGTAAAACACATCATGTATTAGATAGCGATAAGTGATGAGGAAACTGTAAGGAGATAACAGTGATAGGAAGCTGTGTGTGTGTGTGTGTGTGTGTGTGTGTGTGTGAATGTGTATGTATGTGTATATGTGTGCATATGTATATTAGGTTTGTAAATTTTAGATGGGGCTTCTAGGGCAGGTTCACTGAGAAGTTGATATGTAAATAAAGATCCGACCACTTCTTTTAGGAAGGAAGAAACAGCCAGTGGCTTTCTGTCCCAAGCAAAAGAAATGCAAAGGCTCTGAGGACAGAGGGTTCCTGGCACTGGAGGGATGGGAGATGGTGAATAGGTGAGAATGTAGGTAAAACTTCCAGAGTGCCAGGTTCTTTTAAATAGTAGCTTATATTCACCCTCAGGCCAAGCCTTGGAGCTTTTCTCCTCAGCTGGTGGTTCTTGCTGTTTTTTTTAAAAAAATTATCATTTGTACTGCAGAGAAAAATCAGACCATTTCCAAAGGGCAGCCTAAGGGAGCTGGAGGCAGAGAGTATCTGAGAGTGTTTCAGTGCTGATAACCAATTTTATGGATCAGTCATTTTAATTAATAAGGAGAATGGGGGAAAGTGATGCAAACAATATAAGTCCCGGTTGGCATTTCCTTGAATGTTGAATACCTTTTACTTTTCAAAGGGTAAGGAGTTTGGTTAGTGACTGGAAACAGGCAGAATTGGGGTTGCTCTAAACTCAACCAGCTGGTCACAGAGTACTGTTGGCAAAGGTTGGCCTCTTTTTCTTGCTTCACATGGCTCATATTTAATATAATACTGCAGAATAACTTTGATCTCCCTGCCTTTAGACAGAAGTCACCACCACTATCCCCTTAAAACTGTTGGCTAGCATTTCTTTAAACAAGCAGGCTGCACAGAGCACCTTATGTGACTCTAGCAGGGGAGGAAGGGAGGAAGTTGTGAGGGTTGGACACCCAGATCCAAGAAGGAGGGAGATGTAGGTAGAAGGACCAGCCGATTGGCAGCAGTAGGCTGCAACAGCCATACACTTGCCCTGGGAAGTGGGAAATAGGGGGGATGACAGAGCTTGGTTTTTCACACAGCAAAGATCTATGACAGCGAGGGAGAATAGTAATGGAGTAAACCGAAGGAAGAAATAAGATGCCTCCAGAGGGATATGCCAGCTTTAAAACATGGCCTCAAAATCCTTTGACACTCCTTCCATCAAGAAATGGGGTCTATGTCTCTTCCCCTTGTATCCTCTTGTACTGCTTGACCAATAGGATGGGGTAGAGGTATCTGTTTCTGGTGCAGACCTTCGGAAATGGGTCACTTCTACTTTCTGTTTCCTGAGAGGCTCGCTCCCAGAACCCAGCCACCATGCTGTGAAGAAGCTTCACCTAGCCCACAGAAAGGCCCATATGGAGAGGAACCTGCAGTCAGCCATGTGTGAGAGCCATCTTGGAAGCAGATCCTTCAGCTGGTCAAGCAATTCCAGCTGACATTACATGGCACAGAGATGAGCTGTGCCTGTTGAGCCTTCCCCAAATTGTAGATTTGTGAGAAACTGAAATCACTGCTGTTACTTTCAGCTACTAAGTTTTAAGGTAGCTTGTTATATGTGTAAAAGTATTCCCCTGAATTCTGTGAGCTGCTTCCAATTCCAGTTAACTGAACCCAAAGAGGGGGTCATGGAAACCCCAACTTGAAGTTGGTTGGTCAAAAGACACCAGACTTCTGACTGGTGTCTACAGGTGGAAGCATCTTTGGGACTGAGCCCTCAACCTATGGGATCTGATATTATCTCCAGGTAGATAGTGGCAGAATTGAATTAGAGGACACCCAGTAGGTGTTCACTGCTTGATGTGTGGGGGAAAAACTCCACACTTTGGGTAACAGAAGTCTTCTTCTGTGTTGATGACTATTGTGGTGGTGGCATGAGAGTAGAGGAAAAACATGGTTTGAGAGAACTTTTCCTGACACAGAAGCCCAGACCTTTAACGGCAAGGTTTTGTCCATAAAACAATCCTGGAACAAGGTCCCCAGGAAACAAGCACCAAAGGATATAGGAGTGGAAAGAGGGGGTCAGTTAGACATGTCTGTCCCTGTCACCCATATTATGTTTTACCCTCTGTTATCCTTAGTTTTATAGTCAGTGTAGGGGAACTAGGAGAAACAGTAGCATGCAAAGATTCATATCAATTTACACCAAAACAGACCACTGCCCATGAGCACAAGGAATTGGAAACAATATACACAAAAGTCTCACAAAATAGAAAAGAACATGGACACTGGCTCTAACATTGACGTCACTGGGATAGAAAGTCTATTTACATTGTTGCTTATGAGGTCAGCAAAACATTTCAAATAGCAGCTTCTTGGCTGCCTGCAGTGGGTCGGCAAATGTGAAATAAAACATGAACGGCAGACCTGACTTATGAACAGGATGTTCCAAGTTTCCTTCTTTGCTTTCTTCTGTAACAGATCACCTTGTCCTTGTTACTGTGTCAGTATATTTTTATCATCTCAGATGAAAGAATCCCAGTGTTGGCCAGGGCAAATCCAAAACACAGGTGATGAGAGGCAACACCCAATGATAAAACCTGATCCACTGTGATTATTTTTCCTTCGCATTGTGAAACTGTAAGGATGAGAATGGGCAGGAGAGTAAAAGCAGCAATCATGTCTGGGTGGACTGAAGGCAATTTAGTTTCTATCAGACATGCTGACAGTGATCAATGCATCACAAAATCTAAAACAACAGATGCCAAGCACAAACTGTGTCACAGATCCCCGATCAAAGATATCTACCATATGTTTAGCTTTCACATCAATGTATGTCAAGTCAATTTTGAACTAGAAGACTTTAGATATACAGTTCAGTACCTCTTTCTCCTTTTCTTCCTCTTTTTTTTTCTCCAAGAAGTTCCCAGAATCTGAATTTAATCATTATTCAGATTTGACTATATCTGCGTATAAATACATTGCTTGTGACAGATCCAGTGAAAGTTCATGCGCACGGCTGCCCCTGCCCAGTGTTGCTCTGGCTTTCTGCCCATCAGTGCTGGAGCTGGCAGAAACACCCTGCAGAGGGACAGAAGCAAGTGACCTAGAGGGGCCTGCGAAGAGTCTTAGGAGGGTAATTACAACACGTGTTTCTTCCTTTTGGGAGTATCTAATTGGGTTCAGTGTGAAGGCAGCTCACTGTCAGGCACATGGAAGAGACTCTGAGTTAGAATGGTTGAAGTGTGGTCACAAAATATCCGTGAGTGCATTAAATCCATAAGGATTTATTAGGGTCTCTTAAGCATTTGATTCCTTTTAAGGAAATCACTGCTAATAAAGAGGCACACAGCTTAAGAAGCTGAAGCAGAGTGAACAAAATTGACTTATAGCTCATAGTTAGAGAAAGCAGAATTCTTAATTAGTCATTTTTTTTTTTAAAGCATGTACTAAAGGGAAAATTGTTATATATTGTTTTCCAAAGTTTCTTTGGTCTAGGTGTTGTTTACCATTTTAATTACAGATTTATTATTTATTTTGTATAATATATAACTCAGGAATTATTATTTAATTTTTCCTCTTTTCTTGCATTGGGCTTGGTGCTGGGGAAACAGAGACAAATTATGCAGAGTGTTTGCTTGTTGGGAATTCACAGTCTGGCAGCCTGGTGTAGCCATGTGGACAGACAACTACTGTGCAATTTGATGAGGGAGACAGAAGGCAGGGCAGTGGCACAGGCGGAAGTGCCCAACTAGGGTACAAGGAATTGAGGGGAGGCTTGAAAGAGAAAGAGATCTGAGAGCTGTATCTTCTTAAAAAGTTGGTATATTCCAGGTATATGGAAATAGGATTGGGAGACAGAGGTGGACATTCTGAGAAGGGGGAGCAGTAAGTACAAAACACAGAAGTGGCAATAGCATTATGGACTTGGGGACCATTGGTAGGTTGACAGAATTTGAGCACAAAATGTTAGACCAGAAAGACTGAGAAATGATGCTAGAGAAGAAAGTAGGACACAGGCCATGGAATGACTTGTGGGCTGTACCAGAGGCACTTGGATTTTATGAGAGCCTTGGAAGGTTTTTATGGTAAGTGTTGCCAGTGACCCTCTCATATTTCCTTGGCAGTCACTGTTACTGTACAAGACAACAGCTATGAGTCTCAGAGACTACAAGTTTGCAAGACTATAATGAGGCAGGCCCAAAGAATCAGGAGTTAACATCCTTGAGAGCATCGCTCAGACAATGATGCAGAAATCGCTCAGATTCTTCACCCCTGGTGAGGATGAGTCTGCAGCAGGTTTTATATAATATCTCAGAGGTTCCCTGTGACATTGAGTCTCGCCTGATCACAGCAGTTGTCTGGTCATTCACACACCAGTATTCTTCCTTCCCATACTTGCCATTCTTGCATACCCTCCTACATTTTGCTTCCTGGGATCCTTTCTCAAAAAACGACTTGTGCTTAAATTCTTTGCTCAGGCTCTACTTCTGGTGGAATCCAGTCTGGGACAGGTTTTTGGCTTGTGGAGGAACAGTGTCAATGAAGGTGGAGTCTGGATGATTTTCATGAGAATGCAAGTGAGAGTGGAAGATGTCGGTTCAATTTAGAAAGTACAGTTCATTGCAATTATGGCCAAGCTGGATGTATTCTGGGAGACAGGGAAGGACTTTTCGATGATTCAAGGTTTGGGTTCATTGACTGGTGGAATCCATTAAGCAAAGTACGGAATACAAGAAGGGGAATAGGATTTTTGGTGCAATATATGGGATTTGGATTTGATTATGCTGAATGTGAGATATTTCCATGGACAGTGGAGGCATTAGAGAAGAGAACTAGTTGGAAGACCCTAGTTTGGAAGCTGAGCATCAGCCCCTAAGTAGTAGTGGAAGATGTGGGTGTGGCTGTGGTTGCTCAAGCTGAGTGTGGGGATGGGGAGTAGGAAGAACCCAACAAAAACAAACTTCTGGGAGTACCAACCTTTAACAATCAAATACATGAGGAGGAACTTGCTACAGTGAAGGAGTGATCTGCAGGACCAGGCAAGGGCCAGGGGAGAGATGTCATAGAAGCCAAGAAAGGGAATAGTGTCAGGAGGAGGGAGGAAGCAAACAGAGTGAAAGACTGCAGAGAGGCTTGGCAAGGTCAGACTTAATGCTCCCACTGGATTTGGAAGTTGAGTGGTCCTTGCTGTGTTTAAGAAGTTCATACTAATTTGGATCAATTAGAAATGTAGTAGAGATTTCCTCTACTTAAGACATTTAGTTTTATTACTTGAAAAATAGGCTAACCAATAATTGCCGAAAGCAGGGATTGCTTTAATGAATACATAAGAATAATTTCTAATTATAGGTAAGCATGATTTGAGTGACCATACTGAAAAATGCTACCCCTCTATTTATGTGATTTGTATGAAATTCGGTGCTTGGGAAGCTTCAAGTTTGTACATCTAATTAGGTAAGGGTTTTTCTTTTAAGCTAGTTGCTATTTTTTAGTTTCAAGTTGGTCCCTAGTTCTGTTTGAATTATCACAGGTTTTAATTTCATGTTGCCAAAAGATAAGGTTTCATACTATAGCTGATGCGCCTTTGAATTTTGAATAACAGTTCTATTTTCTTTATACTATTTAGTTATTTGTGGTTAAGAATGTGGTCTGTAGAGTTAGACTGCTTAGCTATTGTAGTAGCTCCAACACTTACTCTTTAAGATCCCTGGGTAGGTACTTTGCTTCTCTGTGCCTTGACTTCCTCATCTGTAAAATGGAGAGAATACAACTTTTTTTCGAAAGTTAATGTTTTTTTTTTTTTTTTTTTTTTTTTTT
>NW_016805931.1:5810314-5818388 GCF_001698545.2 Rhinopithecus bieti | reverse complement strand
AGTATTGGGGTGGGAATTACCCGATTTTCCAGCTGTTGTGTGTCTCAGTTCCCCTGGCTAGGAAAAGGGATTCCCTTCCCCCTTGCGCTTCCCAGGTGAGGCAATGCCTTGCCCTGCTTCAGCTCTCGCTGGTCGGGCTGCAGCAGCTGACCAGCACCAATTGTCCGGCACTCCCCAGTGAGATGACCCCAGTACCTCAGTTGAAAATGCAGAAATCACCGGTCTTCTGTGTCTCTCTTGCTGGGAGTTGGAGACTGGAGCTGTTCCTATTCGGCCATCTTGCTCCGCCTCCTCCGAAAGTTAATTCTTAGTGCCAAATGAGTTAATTCATATAGTGTATTTAAAGGCATGCCTGGCACAGAGCAAATGATCAGTACATTTTAACATTAGAAATATTTGTTAGTATTTTTTTATTTATAATCTGTTATTATTATTAAAAACTGGGTGGCAGAATAGTATAAAGTAATAATGATTGAGCCATAAAACAGATTAGGGTTCTGCTCTCAAATTTTCTGCCAACTCTCTGAACTGGGACAAGTCCATTCACCTCTCTGAGTTCATATTCTTCACCTATAAAAGAGGGAGGTTAGAACAGAACATCTTTCAAGCCAGCCTTGGTTTTGATCTTCTGGGAAGCATACCTTTTGCTTGGAAGCAGCTGATTTACACAGTAGTCTTAGCTGTAGTGTGTTTTCCCCTAAGGGAAAGATAAATGGGCAAAAAGGGGAAATGGAAAGCATTTCCATTAGGCAATTGCTTTCTGGAAAGTACAAATAATGTTTTGGTTGGTTTATTTTCATATAATTCATTTCTTGGGCTAAAACACATAAATCATTTACTTATATTCAGAGGGCTTATCATTTCTTTTTTGAGTGTACTCACGGTTGGAAAATTCCAAGTGTTTTCATTTTTTTGCCCTGTTTTTTCATACCTTTTACAGAACAATAATTCTTTTTAGGGCATTCATTTCATTTGCTAACATTATAATCTGTACAAAACAGTCCACTTAATTATTCTTTTAGATTTTAAACATGACACATGTAAATAAAATAATAATTATATAATGTGGTGTTTTCTTGTATCTTACATTTTTTTAGATCTGAAAATTGGTCCCTGTTCTTATTCTGCATGTACTCCAGTGAACCTTTCCCTTGATGAGTTATTTTTCATGTGCACACATGGGGGAGCTTTTGAGACACTAGTTTGAATGTTACACTTTGATGACTTTCTCAACAACTTGACCCTAAGATGATGGACTGGAACTCTTCATTGAAGGAAGTGTAGCCGGGTGCAACTGGCTATAGAACTGACTTCCCTAGTACTCACTGTCTCATATACAGCCCTAGAACCAATTCGTAAATCTCTTTGAAAGATAGCCATAAATGTGTATTTTCTCATATAAAAGAGTAGGGCTAAGAAAATGAAAATGAAAAGTGAAGGCAGATCCAGTGTTTTCTAAAACTTTAGTAAGAAGTACATGAGGTCATAAACTTGGGAGGCTGCCTCTTCTGGTGAAATGGGGGAAGTCAGTCAGAAACTCTGATTTTGACAGCAACATTATTTAAAGGAGTTTCTGAAATGATCAAACACGTTCTTCCATAGCAGAATAAAAGTCTAAAAGCATATGAGAATATTTAAAAAATCACCCTGGAGGAATCAGAAACAAAAGTGAATGGCTTGAGTTAAGCCTGCTGCTCTTGGTCTAGCTCTGTTTGCCATTTAAAGAAAATGCAGCAAAATAGAAATGTGTTAAGTGAAATGAAAGCCCATAGGACCTTGACTGACTTTATTGTTATTTTCTTTTACCCCAATTTTTGGGTAGCTAAAACCATAAATAAACATATAAAAATAGACCTGGTGACAGCCACACAGATACATGAAGTAGCATCAGGAATGACTGGGGCTTTTCTCTGCCCCAGTTTATTTGGAAATAACTCCAAACTATTTCATATATAAATTATATATATATATATTTTTCAATGCCTATCATAATTACATCAGAATATTTTGCTCATAAGACAAACTTTTAAGTGCCCTTAAAATGAGGATTCAATGAGAAAATAAATACAGCTGATTTAAAATGTTATTTAGTTTCAAGAAAATCTCTTTAGCAAATATTTTCTTGAAAAGTATATAGTATAACTAGCTTGATAGAAATGTATATAAAATTAAACAGAATCTTTCATGATGAATTGAGAATAGGTAAAATTTGTTTTCCTTCTCATTGTTTTTTCATATGTAGGCAGCCAAGTTTCATTCTCCATGGTTTGTGTTCAACTCTTTGCTGTTTTTTTCTCTAATCTGTTCCTCAGTGCCCTTATTCATTCTCATGGTTTTAACCATTAACTATATTCCCGTTCTGTACTTTCATCACCGATTCCAGTTGTACATTTTCTATTGCCCATTGAATGTTCCCACTTGGGTATGGAAGTCAAATTGAATGTCAGCTACCAAACTTACCTTCCATCCTCCACTTGCTTCTTCGGCTTCCTTCTTTACCTACCCTCCCAGCTCACCAGTTCCTCCTGACTTTCTCATATCTGTTCACTAAACTACCATTTTTTGAATCACCTGGGCTTGGAAATTTGGTGTCATCTTTGACATTAACCTGTCTCATGTATACTACTGTTTCAGGGGTTCCCAAGGCCACCCTCAGGCTTGCTAAAAGGATGCATGGGACTCAGAAAAGTTGTTATAATCAAATTATGTTTTCCCATAGTGAAAAAATACAGATTAAAATCTGAAAAGCAAAAGATATGTGGGGAAAAGTTGAGGAGAAATTAGGTGCAAGCTTCTAAAAGTTTTTTTTTTTTGGTAGAATTTCACAGATGCACTTAATTCTGCAAGCAATAATGTGTGACATGTGCAAAGTGTTGTCAACCAGGGAAACACTTGAGTTTTGATGTTTGTAATGGAGGCCAGTCACATAGTCATGCAGCACCTGTATGATTTACCTCAGCTACTCAGACGTCAGCTCCTCAGAGAAGGAACAGGCACCCATCATGCATCACATTGTTAGCATAAACTATCTGATCAAACTGTTACCACATGATCCAAGGCCTCAGGCATACAACACTCTTACCAGGCAGAATATACCTATGGCTCAAGGCTTACTCTCAGGAGCTGGCTTAAGTTCAGTCTTGAAGAGAGGTTTTTCTTGGGCATGTGCAGGGTTTGAGTCACCTAGATTTGCTGAGTTAATCTTACTGCACATGCACGTAAAATCACCAAGCTTTGTTGGTTGCTGGGAAAATTCAGAGCATATACTGTGTGGTGTTAGGTATGTGTTTGAGTTCTGCCTTTGAGATGATTAAATGAGATGTGATTAACATAATGCTGGACACATAAATATTAAGTGATGTTGATTTCTTGTTGTTGTTTTGATTTTTATTATCTCTGCCCTTTTCTATCCAATATTACTTCTTATGTTTAGCCTAAGACCTTATTGTGTTCACCTTCAAGGTGCACTAGCTCCTCATATCAGTGAACTTAGGATGTTATGCTGCACTAACAAACAATCCCCAAATTGGTGTTGCTTGCTAAAACAAAAGAGTATTTCTTGATGCTTCTATTTGTCTATTATGAGTTGACTGCTGCTCTGCTCCAAAGTAGAATCATTCTGGGACCCTGACTGAAGGAACAGCCCTGATCGGGACATTGTGGCAGAAAGAAAAGAGCATATTATAGAACCATAAAATGGCTCTTAAAATTTTGCTTGAAAGTGGTGCATATTCTGTCTGTTCCCATTTTATTGTCTAAAGGAAGTTGACACAGCCAGGCCTGACGTTATTGGATTAGGGATGTATACTATTCCCTTGGAATGGTGGTGGTGAATGTTTGAGCTGTAATATAATCTATCAACTTCTAGCTGGCCTCTGTGTTAAATGGTTTTTAGAGTATCTAAGGAGGCTGGAAGCAGAGAGGCCAGCTAGGATACTCTCATCTATCCTGCTGACTATCACTAAGTTCATATCCTCAAAATTCAGTATTGACAAACCATTTCTCTTCTCTGTTAACTGCTGTATCATGGTCTTCTCTTGATTAGTCATGTAAGCTCATTTTTAAGCTCCATCACTCATGACTTTCCTATATGCCATATGGTTTTATGAAACCATAAAATTAACCAGCATCGGGCACATTTTATCCTTTGCTCATACATTCACTGAGATTGAGGACCCCTTTTTGAAGAAAGTTACCATTTCATTCACCTTTGAATTGTCCAGAGCCCAGGTACCTTATCCATGGTAATGGCTGAAACATGTAATCAATAGGTGTAAGAATAAGTATTGTCCCAGTATTTCAAAGAAATCCAGGTGCTATTCAGTGACAGAGGTCAGGCCCAATCCATGCTTTGCTCACAAGCCAAGTCCTGAGATGGGATGAGGAGAAAGAGGTGTCTTTCTCTAATCTCATTAAAGCACTGAGTAGTGTGGTGGGGGCTTTTCTTCTGGGGTTTTGTTTACTAAAAGACTTCCTACAAAGAACCTGTATGCCCCACAGAGACCATATACATGGACATTATTGTAGGGCAGCAGGAGCAAAATGCTATTTTGGTTCTGCTTTCTAGAAAATTTCCAGTGCTGGGCCACCAAGTAATCTAGCTCCTCTGCATCCTTTGGATGTCTGTGGCTGAGGACAGCTTCACGAGATTGGGTCCTCAGAGCTGCTTTGTACTTCCCAGGAATGGCGCTGTGGACCATGCCCTTTTTGTCCACCCAAGTTTTATTTATTTTGGGGGCAGCACCTCTTTTACCAGAGAAAGTAATTCTTGAGGCTAAAATATACTGGAAATAAGAATGAAGAAAAGTAACTGGATCAGCTATACTTGGTAAAATACCTAAAGCTCTGTTTCACGAAAGTGTTTCTAAAATAAAACTAGTCCCTGGCAATGCAGCAAATAGCCAAAATGACTTCTTTGGTTGACTGGTTTTATTTTACTTTTTTTCTTTTCCTGGTTACAGTTTTAAAAACTGCTCCACAAGAAATGTGTTCCAAATTCAGTGCCAATAGGGAGCATTGCCTATTAGCAGGCACACAATAGTTAGGAGCAGAAAGGCATGCAATAGGGCTTTGATCGCCCAAGGCAGAGTAACTATGCATGGAGGACCTTTATTGCTGCCTAGGAGGTGCTTCAGTGTGGGGAGTAAACGCTCAGTCAAATTTGGCATAACAGCTTTAAAGCAAGTGGAACCACTGTGCATGTTGTCAGCAACATATTGCTTTTTTTTCTTTTTTCTTTCTTTCTTTCTTTTTTTTTTTTTGACAGAGTGTTGCTCTGTCGGCCAGGCTGGAGTGCAGTGGTGCTTTCTAGGCTCAATGCAACCTCCGCCTTCCGGGTTCAAGTGATTGTCCTGCCTCAGCCTCCTGGGTAGCTGGGATTACAGGTGCGCACCACCATGCCCTGGCTAATTTTTATATTTTTAGTAGAGATGGGGTTTCACCATGTTGGTCAGGCTGGTCTTGAACTCCTGACCTTGTGATCTGCCCAGCTCGGCCTCCCAAAGTGCTAGGATTACAAGTGTGAGTCACCATGCCTGGCCCTTTTTTTTTCTTCTAAAAGTATTTTACTTATGTTTCTATTTTGTGTCAAGGGGGTTGGTTCCTAGATTACTGAGGGAATAAGCCAAACAAAGCAAAATTTGTGTCACGCATATTAAGGTATTAATTTCAGCACTAATGAGATGTTGAAAAACGTGGCAAAGATGAGTAGAGGATATTGAACGAAGGTAAATTAAGTAGGTAAACTTAGATCTATATTTTCAGAATCCTGGTATTAGGAGTAGAGTATGGAGCTAATTGCACTGTGGTTGGAAAGGGTTTTAAATTATAGAGAAGATGAGGTTTGATCAACTCAACATGTGTCCCCTTTACTAGTGGGAAAACACAAGGACATTTATGTCAACATGAAATATTCTTATTAATTTATTGAAATAGCAATGTATTTGTGGCATTGGGATTACTGTCATTACCATAACAGAACTGTTGGTGCTTCATATTTATGGGCTCCAAGGTTGCTCTAAAATTCCTTCATACCCAACTAGGCAATTATGACTCACCCATTGGACAAAACAATATAGTTCTATTCTAACACTCAAAGGATCTAGTCACCATTTCCAAGACTGAGCAGACTTTCTGGAGCCAGGTCAGAAAGAAACATTAATGTTGTCTTCATTTAAGTACTATGTGTAGAAAAGATCTATGTATTTCCCATTGAGCAGATGGATCATCTTTTCAGGAATTGTTTTCATCTGTAGTCTCATCAGATGCTGTTAATATATTTTACTTTGCCCTTGCTTTTTTTTTCTATTTGAATATATATATATATATATATATTTTCTCCTTCAGCATGATGAAAAGTCATTTAATTACAAATTTTTGTCTTCAAGACCTCCCTTTAAGCCTTTAATAGGGAGTAATATAGTGACTACTGGTAGGTACAGTCAATCAGTCAGTCACCTCTGGGATCATTCTTCGCAGTTCTTGGCTCTTGGTTTCTGTAGAAGTTGGCAGGTAGATGCCAAGTTTTCTGTCTGAGTGGTCACTCATGAGAATTTTTACTAAATGATGGATCATTTCTTATCTAGGCCTGAGTTGGCCCTGTTGTCTGTTGTGGCTAATAAACAATATTTGGTCAGAATTTGAAGCTGATAGCTTTCTTTCAATGTTCTAAATAGATTCTGTTTCTTTAAAGTGGTTAAAGTAGAACAATTCTTCAATCCCTTGATCTGATTTATGGCAGTAGTAATAAAGAGGATTGTTACCCCAAAGGGGCCAGTTATTTATGCTTGTTCATTCATTTGTTCTGGAATGTTTGAGTGCTCATGATGTGCTGGCTCTTGGCTCTGTGCTAGATACTGGGGGTTCAGTAGTGAGGTCCAAGTCAGATACAGTCTTTGTCCTCATAGTATGTAAAATAGTCAAATCTAATGGGGAATACAGAAATAGGCGATGACAAAATAAACTGTATTGTGAGGAGTGCTATAGGGAAGCACAGTGAGCTCAAAGGAGGCACATGAACAGTATTTGGTTGCCTGTGTGTACCAGGAAGTGTGCTAAAAGCGGAGTTTACAGTTAACTAACAAAATAGACACTGTCCTTGCCATTGTGAAAGTTACTATTGGTGAAAATCAGTGTTGACTGAATAATTACATACATGCATACATGTGATGTTGCTATAAAGGAAAACACAAGTTGTGATGAGAGGCTCTATCAAGGGTTCTTATTTAGACTGAGTGTTGAAGGACCATGGATCAGAGGTTAAGACATTTAGGCTGAGACTTATCGTTTGGAGATAGTCACCAAAGTAGGGGAAGAGAAAGGTTCCAGGTGGAAAGAACATCACTTGCTAAGGCCTGGGGCAAGTGGGAACAGGAGAATGTATTGAGCAGAATGTTTGCTATGGTTATGTCATTGTGTGCAATGAGGGGTAGAGGCAGAGGGAAGGACCAGGGATGCGGATGAAGAGTGACCAGGATCACATCACCAGAGCCTACTCAGCACAGGAAAGTGTCTTGACTTTACGTTGAGGGGAATGGAAGAGCTACTGAAGTGTTTTAAACATGAAGGACATATGAGCAGATTGATATCTTTGGAAATTCGCTGTGGCTTCTGTAGTAGATTGAAGTGTGGGATGAATTAGGAGGCCTGGAGACTAGGAAGTAGGAGGCTGTTACAGGAACCTCGGCTAAACAGTTCACTATAGAGTAATGCTGGGAGTGTGAGCTCTGGGGCCACAATGTCTGGGCTTAGTCTCACTTGTATCACTTAATAGCTGGGAAGCTCTGAGCAATCATTTTTCTTCTCTGGCCTTCGGTTTTTGCTTCTGTAAAATAAGGATGATGATAACAATGATGCTTATCTCATAGGGTTGCTGTGGGTTTATCACCATTTAGTGCTCAGAGCAGTTTGTGGCCCATTCTGGGACTCTGATATTCATAACTATAAGATAATAAATTTGTATTGCTTCGAGTTACTAAATTTCTGACAATTTGTTAAGCAGCAACAAGAAACTAATACAGGGTTTTCTGAAGAGGCCTGACAGTTGTAAGCTATAAAATCTGGGAATCAATCAGGA
>NW_016805931.1:5775294-5810270 GCF_001698545.2 Rhinopithecus bieti | reverse complement strand
TATATATATATATATATTTAAAGACAGAGTCTCACTTTGTCACCAGGCTGGAGTGCAGTGGCACGATCTCGGCTCACTGCAACCTCTGCCTCCCAGGTTCAAGTGATTCTCCTGCCTCAGCCTCCCCAATAGCTGAGACTACAGGCAGGTACCACTACACTCAGCTAATTTTTGTATTTCTAGTAGAGACGAGGTTTTACCATGTTGGCCAGGATGGTCTCGATCTCTTTTTCTCATGATCCGCCCACCTCAGCCTCCCAAAGTGCTGGGGTTATAGGCGTGAGCCACCGTGCCCAGCTGGTAGTATATTATAAAATAAATGATATTAGATATACTGTATTTTGTGTAGACTGTGCCCTCCAAGAAGGCTCATGGTTGAGGGGCCAGTACAGGTGGGAACTGACTTTCACTGATAAGCCCTTGCCTAGGGAAGAGATGCCTTTTGTAATTTATCCATGTAAAAGGGGCATCTTTTTCAAATTTACACAGTCACTTTGGGTAACTAATGGCAGCCCTGCATGGCACAAATTAAGTACTCAATAAACGATATCTGTTATTAACTGCTGTATGACTGTGCAAATTATTGAACCTTTCTCTGCCCATTTTTTTTTTTCTTTCTTTCTTTTTTTCTTTTTTTTTTTTTTTTTTTCTTTTTTTTTTTTTTTTTTGAGACGGAGTCTCGCTCTGTCGCCCAGGCTGGAGTGCAGTGGCCGGATCTCAGCTCACTGCAAGCTCCGCCTCCCGGGTTCACGCCATTCTCCTGCCTCAGCCTCCCGACTGGGACTACATTAGCTGGGAGTATAAGCGCCCGCCACCTCGCCTGGCTAGTTTTTTGTATTTTTTAGTAGAGACGGGGTTTCACCGTGTTCGCTAGGATGGTCTCGATCTCCTGACCTCGTGATCCGCCCGTCTCGGCCTCCCAAAGTGCTGGGATTACAGGCTTGAGCCACCGCGCCCGGCCTCTCCGCCCATTTTCTTATGTGTAAAAAGGTAATAATGATCCCTACATAATAAAATTGGTTATAAGAATTATATTAATATATGCAAAACACTGAAAATAGTGCCTGGTACAAATAAAGAATGCCAAAAAGAAAAATAGGGGTAGAGAGCATTCATTCATTCAACAATGTTTGAGAGTCAGCTATGCAGAAGCACAGGGCTGTAGCTTGGGAGACAGACAGATATGTCCCTGTCCTCATAGGGTAAACAAAAATTTCCCCTGATAATGAATTAAAGCTGTGATGTGTTATAAAAATGAATTATAGGAAATGGAGACAATGAGGAAGATTGAAGAAAGTTTAGAAGTACAAAGAACAAGACTGATTTAAAAAGCTGATTCCAGAAAGATTGGAATGGTTTCAAGAAGGAGGGCAAGGTTGGCCATGTTGCCCATTCTCAGAGTTAGAACCGAATTACATAGCTAACTTTGTCTATGACTTAAGAAATGAACTGGGATAGAAATTAAAATGCACAATAATATATTTAGAATTTATTTGTCACACTGCAAAATTCCTTAAAGGTTAGAAAGAAAGATACATACACACACACACACACACACACACACACACACACACACATGTATATGTGTATATGTATACATATATATGTATATTTCACTGATTTTTAAGCATTTTATATAACATGAAAGATTTCTTACTTAAAATTATGAAGTAGCAAATGAAGTCTGGATCCCGGATCATTGTAGACATATCAAGATTTGATTTAATTTATCATCTTTTTTCCCTTTTGAACTGGGAACAATGCCCTGATGATCTATTTGAAGAAGAGATGTGATAGTATCCTACATGACTGTGCTTGCTCTATTCTATTTGCTGTTTCCTGTTTAATTCTGATGGTGTTGTGGATAAATGAGACCACCTTCCCTGGGGCGATTTATGAAAGCACTGTTGAACAGAGAACAGAACGTGGTGGAATATTCTTGGGTGACTTCAGTAGTTCAGGATTACTCTCAGATCCAATTATTCTTCAGAGCTTTGCTGAGGGCTTAGGGTACCCTAGGCAATATAACGTTTCTTTGATATGCTCCTCAGTATTTCTTCTTTTTAAAGAATCCCCAAGAGGAATTGCATCTGAAACTGTAGCTAGTGCCATTCCTTTTGCTCTCCTTTTCTCCTCCCTTCTTTCTAAAATTCAAAGTGATGATTGTGCTTTTTTGGGGGGAGAGAGATGGCAAAAAGTGTCCACTGGAATTTATAGGGATGCAGGGGAAAACTGCTTTCCCAGACAACATTATAGTGCTAACACTCAGTTGTTATTTTGGGGGATTGTTTTTGAACTGAAGGAAAATATGTAGCAGCACTATTAGATAAATCAGCAATCCTAACTCACCTGTATCTTTCAGGGAAAGGAAGGCTTGGTGACAGTGTTGAGGACTGTGGTAGTCACAATAACAGCCACTCAAAGATGTCTCTGGAACCTATGAATATGTTTTGGCAAGAGGGGAATAAGTTCATCAATCAACTGAACATGAGATGGGGAGATTACCCTGGATTATCTGGGTGGGCCCAATGTAATCACAAGGGTCTTCAAGATGGAAGAATGAGTGTCAGATGGCAATAGAGTGTCAGAGTGACACAGCATGAGAATGTCAAGCATCACCCAGTCATTGCTGGCTTGAAGACGGAGGAAGGGGCCATGAGTAAAGGAGTAAGGATAGTCCTTGGAAGCCAGAAAATGCAGGAAAATAGATTCTGCTCTGGAGCCTCCCAGAAAGGAATGCAGCCCTGTTGATTAGGCCAAGAAGATACCTTCTGAGCCTCTGATACCCATAACTGTAAGATTATAAATTTCTATTCTTTTTTCACTAGTTTTTTCTTTAGGTAGTTACAATAGCAACAGGAAACCAATACAGGAATTTTCTGAAGAGCC
Source organism: Rhinopithecus bieti (assembly GCF_001698545.2). Taxonomy (NCBI): domain Eukaryota; kingdom Metazoa; phylum Chordata; class Mammalia; order Primates; family Cercopithecidae; genus Rhinopithecus; species Rhinopithecus bieti. Next base: position 5,807,381 of record NW_016805931.1, on the reverse strand, counting down.
TGATGGTTGTAAGCTGTAAGAATCTGGAGATCAGGTAGTCTATATTTGTAAAATAAATGATATTAAACATTTCAGAAGTGGTTTGCAACTCTCAGGCAAGTCATTATTGAGTTCAATAAGACTCTAGAGGAAGAAGTAGCAACTAAAAATAATAAAAAACCCATGAAGGTCTATACAGGTCGAGTAAATGAGGGAGACTAGCCTGGTTGGAAGAGAATAGGGAAGCGGGGGGGAGTGTCATTGACCAGAGAGTACATGGCCAGCTCCTCATGGTGATTGTTGCCATGAGGAAATGTGATCACTTTTGCTAGATCTAGGTTTTTTCAAAAGAAGCCCACATTTTGAAACATAATGTAAATTATCCTAATATTTAACTCTAGACATTTTAAGTAAAAACCAACAACCAACCAAACGAACCTCAACACAGGATGGCTATGGCCTGTGGGCCACTGGTCTGAGACAGTGAATCTAGAATTGCAGTCAGCTGGAATGACTTGTATTTTCACAGTTCTGAGTGTAACACCCACCGTTCCACTTTAGAGTCGAAGAAAGTGACGTAAGGGAGTTAATAATTGAGCTAGTCAATGGTAAACATAAGGTTTCAAATTGCGGTGTGTCTGATTGCCAAGGCCAAGTTTTTCCATCTCACTGCCTCTAAGGCAAAGGAGGAGATTAATAATGGAGAGATAAAAGGAGACATGGAAGGAAAGCGTTTAATATTTACTAAGCACAAAATGTCTACCAAGCATTGACCCAGAGATTTTCAGCACATTATCCTTTAAGTCCCACAACAATTTTAAGAGGTAAGAAATATTCTAATTTTCCAGGGAAGAAACCTAAGTCCAGGAGAGGTCAAGTAACTTGTACTTGGTCGCACGGAGAATAAGTGTCAAAGGAAATTCAAAAGAACACATTTTCTCAGTGATTACAGGTTTTAGAGAAGAGGAACAATGCTTCCTCTGGGCCTGAAGAAAAGAATGAAATAAGGGCTGCAAGGGAACATGCAGGTATTCACACTGCAGGAGCTTGTCTCTCTTGGTGCCAGTGGGAGGTGAGGCTATCTGTTAAGCTTAAGAATAGTTTATAAGGGGGAAGCAGGTGTCAGACTGGATATTGCAGGAGAAAAGAGGCTGCCACCAGGGTGACCTGTACAGGAGATGGAGACATGATGTGGAATCAATTGGTGGACCATTGAGAAAGGCCAACAGACAGGAAGGCTTTGAGTGGAAAGAATGTACAGACCCTTGCTTCTTTCCTCAGCATCCCTTGCAGGTGGTAAACAGAGAGGAGCTGAGTGCCAGGACTAGCCATTGGCTTTGTAAAAGTTGAAACCTTAAGAAAGCAGGGTGGCTCAACTTCATTAGCTAGCAGGAAATGCAAATGAAATCTACAGTACCACATCAATACCATTTGACATCCATCAGGATGGCTAAAATAAAAAAGACCGACAATGCTGTGTGTTGTGAGATGGTGGGGCACCTGGAATGCTCCTAGACTGTTGGTGAGAGTGTAAACTGTTAGATTCAGTATCTATGACCGTTTTCAGTATCTATGAATGCTGAACATATGTAATATCCTATAGCCTAGCAATTCTGTTTTTATAGGTGTATGTCCAGTGGAAATGTGTACATTTCTGTACTGAAAGACATATGCATATAGTAGCATTATTTATAATGGTGAAAAATGCAAACAACTCACTAATGTTTGCTGTAGTGACAAAATGAAATACACAGTAGCAATAAAGAAGAATGAGCTTCAATACATACAATATGGATGAATCTAAAAAATATAATGATGATCAAAGCATCCAGATACAAAAGAGTGCCTCTATGATTTCATTTACGTAAAGCTTACAATCAGAGCTCTGGTGTTAGAAGTCAGAATGGTGGTTATATTTCAGGGAAGAAGGTGCCTGAGATAGAACATAAATGGACTTCTAGGGTGCTGCAATATTCTAATTTTTAAAATTTTATTACCTGGCTGTGTTCACTTTGTGAAAATCCACTGCCTTTATGATTTGTGTACTTTCTGTGCATATATTATGTTTCAATAGAGAATTAAGATACAAAATATAATGGGAGTCTAGGATCGTGACAGGGCAGTGTTGAAATTGTTGACAAGTGCAACTAGAAAAAAAGGCTGAGTTGTTTAATGCATTCCCGATTATACTGGGTAAAGGGAGCTGGGGGAAATTAGGGACACAACAATGGTGACAGGAGAGAGAGAATCACCACATGGGGGACTGAACGGGGAACAACGGCTTGCTATGATGAAGTCCACCATGTACCTGTCATGGGATTGACGACAAAATATTACACCAGCTGCATGGCTATATCTAATCCTGTTTCAGAAGATGTCAGCAAAGGCCATTAGCGTAGTGCAACCTGTGAAGGAGTTGGTTGTTTAAGGTGGATACAGAATAGATCCTGACAGCTCACTTCTTGACCTTGTTTAATTTTTTTCTGTTAGTTCAGCACTAGAACTCTGTACAAAAAAATTAAGGCTGCAATATCATATTAAGCAAATTATATGCCTTGAAAACAAAGCTTTTGCTAGAGTTGTGAGCTCACATATGGTTTCTCCTGGTTTGTGGTCTCCTAGGGAGAGAAATGCAGCAGGTTGATGATAATGTAAACAGCTAAGTTCCCTGGGTGGCTTTAAAGGGAAAGGGACAATTCACTCATTTTATGTATTTACTAAAATCGCCTTCTCTCTCTCACTTTCTCTCTCCCTCCCTCTCTCTCTCACACATACACACACGTGCACACACACACGTGCACACACATGCACGCGCACACACACACATAAGCACAAAACTAGATTTGGGATCCTTGTTTTAGAAATGTCTCATCACTATCTGGGTATCTTGGTTAAAATAGAAAGGCCACTTGTCTTACGAATCAAAGGTTAAAAAATGTTCTTAAAGGATTAATTTCCAAAATTGCTTTCAAATAGCATGGCTGACCAGCTTTTAGCAGTCATTATTAATGAGAATGGTGGAAAATTACAGTCAGGTTTGCATTTTCTTTCTTCTTATTACTTCCTTCTCTTCTAGGTTGATTTGTATTCTTACCTTTCCTTATATATTGCTTATCTTCCCACAAATTTCGTGAAGATAATTTTTAAGTAAGTTTCATTTTTAATATTCCCTTAGTTTCAGAGATTCTGTTGAATGTAGTTGATGATATGTTGTTATGACACCTCTAATGGATTATAAATAGTCCATTGGTATAGCACATACCAAAGAGACCTTCTGATTGAATATGCAAATTGGGGCCTTTTAAGAATGGAAGGGGGTGCTATGAATAATTACACCAGGGCAATGGCTGTGAACCAGCACTATCTTGGACAAACTGGGATGTATGGGTACTCTACCCAGAGGCCTCCAGGGCAGGAGCTGGCCTTGTGAAGGCTCTGTCCTGTGAGGGCAGCTGCTTTCCGGCCTAGCCACTCTGGACTGAGAATTCACAGGTGTTCACTCAGCTAGGTTTTCTCTCTATAATAAATCCTGCAGGGGTTCTCTAATTTAGGACTTTACAGAGGCATTAATTGAAAAAAAAAATGAAACTAATGCTAGGAATGAGCATCATAAGTCCTAATTACAAATAACATCTGTGGATACTACATGAAAGGTTTTGGATATTATTTACCAGTTCTTCCTTACTAAGAGTCTCGTTAAAAACTCATGAATGAATATCACTCACAGAATGGCCTTGATTCACGTCTGGTCTGATTTTTTTTGTGCATGTTGACTTCTCATGTGAGCTGTTTTCCTGCAGACCCCACACTTAGTCTTATATGGTCTTCATCCTACTCTGCTTTGTTCTGGGGCGTGGCTTTCATATGTTAGGATCTTATGAATAGAAGCAGACAAATCTCAATCTCATTTAACACAAGGTTTTCATTGGGTTTTCTAAAGGCAAGGTAAGGAAGTCCCTATGGCATGGACCGTGGTGCTCATGCTCCTCGTGGCTTGTCCCTGGGCCTGGCTCATGAGGTTTCACTCCCATTCAACCCGCGTCTGTGTCCTGCCTCTCTCTGCCTTGGTGCTCTGGTCAACTGACTCACTGTTCTGTCCTGTGCACTCTGTTCCTAGCTGTGGGAGTTATTGGTATTCAAGAGGCTTAATGCCTGCCTCATCTTTCTGTGGGTTCTGAACCCATGGGGAAATAAAGACATGGAATCAGAGGAGGATCAAAATGTCCTCTCTGCTAATGGTACCCCTTGTTCTGGTGATGGGTTCCCTGGCCTGCCCACCATTCCTCTCTGTGCTGAACTCACCTCTTCAGTCACAAACAAAGCAGCAGCACCTGCCCTGGTGGCTTCAAACAAGGAGGACAGAAAAACATCTGTGCTGTCAGGCTGGTGGCCAGTGCGGAGGGAGAGTGGAAAAGGGGAGGAAGACAGGTAAGAAGAGAAAGAAAACGGCATAGAAAGCAGGGAGGAGAGAGGAAGACAGACAGGGTGAGGGGAGAGTGGGGCTCAAACAAGCAGAACACAGAGGAGAGAAGGAGTGGGAGGGCAAGAAACTGAGAGAGGCTGCCAGCACCATGGCTGGGTGATGGGTGTGTAATGAATCTGTATTAGTCCATTCTCACACTGCTATAAAGACATATCTGAGATGGGGTATTTTATTAAGAAAAGAGGTTTAGGCCGGGCACGGTGGCTCAAGCCTGTAATCCCAGCACTTTGGGAGGCCTGAGCGGGGTCTGCTCGGATCACGATCGGTCAGGAGATCGAGACCATCCTGGCGAACAAGGTGCAAACCCCGTCTTCTCTACTTAAAAAAAATACAAAAAAACTAGCTGGGGCGAGGTGGCGGGCGCCTGTAATCCCAGCTCTCGAGAGGCTGACGGCAGATATATGCGAGAGGAGAATGGCGTAAACCCGGAGGCGAGCTTGGCAGTGGAGCTGAGATCCGCCACTGCACTCCACCGGGCGACAGGCGAGCAGACTCGTCTCAAAAAAAAAAAAAAAAAAAAAAAAAAAAAAAAAAGAAAGAAAGAAAGAAAAGAGGTTTAGTCGGCTCATGGTTCTGTGGACTGTCCAGGCTTTTGCTTTTGGGGAGGCCTCAGGCAACTTGCAATCATAGTGGAAGGCCAGGGAAAGCAGGCACATCTTCACCTGGATGGAGCAGGAGGAACAGAGAGAGAAGGGGGAGTGCTACACGCTTTCAACAACCAGGTCTTCTGAGAAGTCTATCATGAGAACTGCAAGGGGGACGTCCTGCCCCCGTGATTCAATCACATTCCACCAGGCCCCTCCTGTAACACTGGGGATTACAATTCAACATGAGATTTGGGTGGGGACATAGAGCCAAACCATATCAGAATCTTTCCCAAGGATCAAATAATTCACTCTTCTGGCCCTCACAGAAAATGAATGAATGCTAGAGCAAGGGAAAGAGCACTGCTTTCTCAATACCAACAGGTGTTGATGGTAATTCCTGTTTCATGCGTCAAAGCAAGATGTGGCCAGAGGGAAAAAAGGGTCCCTCTAACCCCCACATCCTGCCAACTCCCTACCCCGGAACACAGGTCATGATATTCCCAGTGAAACTTAAGTACATCTGGAGGCTGTGACTGCCAGAATGTTACTATTCAGCCATTTCATGCACAGTGCCCTAGGGGTTGCAATGGCATTCCTAGACAACTGCAATGCCTTTCCAACATTGTTGCTGAGGAATGTGAAGCCACATCTTTGTCACTAGTAAACTGCAGAACAGGAGCCTTCTGTCTGCAGGAGGAGGGTACGACCCTTCCTATTTTAAATAAAGAAAACTTGTTATTATTGTTGTTGTTATTTTATAAAATGGGAAGTTTATGAACATAATGGAGATCAGTTCTTTGAAATATTTGCAGCTTGGATAAAACCAGGGAATTGTAGAGCATCAGAAACATTTCAATGAATCAAAATAAATCTCTTTCTCCATAACGCTTCTTTCATATTCACTGTCTATAAGATCTGAAAAAGAATGCTCAGTAATGACGTACAGAATGTGCTTTCTCTGGAGAGGGCAGGGCAGAACAGGACAGATCAGGGCAGGACAGGACAGGCAGCTATTTCAGTCCAAGGGGAAGCAGGGGCTCATGTTAGAGTCTGAGGACTTAGCCCTGGTGATTCCTCCAAAAGAGTCATAGGAACACTTGAGCTGTGTCCTTCTGATAGTCTCAGAAAAAATCAATTTAGTATTCAGCGCTTATTCTTCAGGTTCAAATAGCACAGAAGACTGTAATGACAAGCATACTGAGCCAGGGCATCAGGACTCCCACTGGAAAGCCCAGAGTATTCAGGTCCCAGCAGGAGGGAGAAACATGAAATTGAACTGTGAGATAGGACAGGAGGAATTTCAGATTAGTACAACTGGACAGCTTGTGGAAACTCATATTCTATTAAGGAGTAAGAAAGATGACCTGGTTTGGGCTATTAGGACGAAAAAAAGAAAATGTTTTTTCAAAGTTTCCATTTGGTATAGAATTTTTTATTTATTTATTTTATTTTATTTTATTTTTTTGAGATGGAGTTTCGCCCTTGTTGCTCAGGCTAGAGTGCAATGGCATGATCTTGGCTCACTGCAACCTCTGCCTCCCAGGTTCAAGTGATTCTCCTGCCTCAGCCTCCTGAGTAGCTGGGATTACAGGCATGCACCATCACGCCAGGCTAATTTTGTATTTTTAGTAGAGATGGGGTTTCTACATGTTGGTCAGACTGGTCTTGAACTCCTGACCTCAGGTGATCTGCCCACCTCGGCCTCCCAAAGTGCTGGGATTACAGGCATGAGCCACCATACCCAGCCATTATAGAAATTTTATTGACAAAAAATTCTTCTTGTAAATTACTTTTTATCTCCCAAAACAACAACAGTTCTCTGAGGAGACTGTGTATCTACCCACCCAGAAGGCGTGTTCACCAGGACAGAATGATCTCAAAGATTAGGATGAGTGGTTGGAGCTTGGATTTAATTTTTGCCTCTCTTATTCTGGTGTGACACTCACTTATTACCCTTTTTCAAAAGTTCTAGAATCTGTTTCATTTAAGAGGTTAAAAAATGAGTAACTGATAAAAAAAAAAATTCAGATACTCATGCCCTTTTAATCTCTTAACTTGCCAGGTAAATCTCCTGATTGAATTTCATGTGCATGTTTATTTCATTTGCATTAAGTTTAAATTCTTCCAGGGCTATGCTGCTGCATCTGTTTATGCAGATTCTTCACTGCACAAGTTGGCTGGGCTGCAGGGGGTGAGTAAGTGCAGAAAGGCAGCCACACTTTGCTTAGCCAAGCCATGCAGTGTGATGTGAGTCTGTGCCAGCCCAGAGGGAAGGGCATCTTTTTCTATTTCACGCAAAGGGCTAGTTAGTGGCCTTGATTGCCACTAAGGTTCATTGACATCATGGCCACCCTGAGATGTGTCTGCTTCATGCACATTGTTGTCTGGTAAATGCTTTTGATGATGGTCCTACATATATTTCAATTCAGTGGGAACATTCTCTGTGTTTTACTTAGGGAGAACTTCACCCCAAGTGCCTTGTACTTGAAACAATAGTGGTGTTTTAGCCTTTGAAGACACTTGGTGTATGATCTGATCTTTTGCTTCTCTTGATCTTTGGGGCAGTTATACTTGAGGGTAAAGAGGCCTCAAATTGCTTGGTGTCCTACAAATAAACATAAAGAACTTAGCTTAGATATAAAAACCCTGAGAAATGGGGAAAAAAACCCTGCTATCTCCACAAACAAGGGGAAAGGCAGTAGGCAGGAACAGAATGGAAGTCCATGGAAGATGCTGTGACTCCTTTTCTGCTCAGCTCTTCAAGTCCTGGTTCTTGTTTTGTTGAAGAACAAGCAGAAATAGTGGGAGTTAGAGGTCTGGAATTGGCCAGATTCCCCCCGTTTTTTTTTTTTTTTTTGAGACGGAGTCTCGCTCTGTCGTCCAGGCTGGAGTGCAGTGGCCAGATCTCAGCTCACTGCAAGCTCTGCCTCCCAGGTTTACGCCATTCTCCTGCCTCAGCCTCTTGAGTAGCTGGGACTACAGGCGCCCGCCACCTGTCCTGGCTAGTTTTTTGTATTTTTTAGTAGAGATGGAGTTTCACCGTGTTAGCCAGGATGGTCTCGATCTCCTGACCTCGTGATCTGCCCACCTCGGCCTCCCAAAGTGCTGGGATTACAGGCTTGAGCCACCACGCTCGGCCTTTTTTTTTGAGATGGAGTCTCACTCTGTCACCCAGGCTGGAGCACAGGTGCATGATCTTGGCTCACTGCAACCTCTGCCTCCTGGGTTCAAGCAATTCTCCTTCCTCAGCCTCCCGAGTAGCTGGGATTACAGACATGTGCCATGATACACAGCTAATTTTTGTATTTGTAGTAGAGACAGGGTTTCGCCATGTTGGTCAGGCTGATCTCGAATTCCTGACCTCAGGTGATCTGCCTGCCTCAGCCTCCCAAAGTGCTGAGATTATGGGGGTGAGCCACCGTGCTTGGCTGAAATGGCCAGATTCTTAGATGGCCTGAACTATGTAAGTCTGTTGTTTGATTTGGTTAATCTGAGGAATACAAAGTTCAAGAAGTGTTGTAATCTCAGTGCCCTTGGTACAAGAGTGCCTGCTCTAAGCCTTCACTGTTCAGGGAAACTTGGTAATTTAGGTGTGACATATTTGTCTATCTATTGATTCATCCATCCAACTATTTATCTATGTCATTTCTTTATTACCAAAGAAGGCTTGCTTGCACAGATTGGGCAGGTGTTGTAAATGAATGATGCAGAGAAAGATTTAAAAAAAGTAAGTAGTGGGAGGGACTTGGCAAATAGAGTATTTCCCTATCTATAGGGAGTGGCCACTGTCAATCTTGGGATTCTTGTCTTGCAGAAAGGCAAACATGCAGCTTTAGGGGAGTCCATATCTTCTGACGTTGCAAAAGGAGCTAGAAATCAAGATGTGAATTCGGATTATTAAATATTGACAATTAATTCAAATGTTTGTGCTAACATTGCAAGACTTCTCCTCATGTTGTTGTATGGCAAGGTGGAGAAAATGTGTTGGGCACATTAGGTATTTATATGTCAGTTTGTAACCTCTGCTCTGGTATATAAGTTTGCCCTTAGAAATATGTTCCTGTATTATTTTAAAGTTGAGTGGAAAGCTTCTCTACTTTTAATGAGTTTTAAAAGAGAGATGTCATCTACTTATCCCTCTATCATCTGGAGGATAGGCTACTTATGTCATTTGGATTATACAAATAAACATTGTTGTTGGTTATTTAAACAAAATTTATTTTCCACAGCAAGTCTATCAAGGTTTTTAAAATGTGGTTCTTCATGGGCTTCCAAAGAGGTTTAGGATTGTCAGTGAAAAGAAAGGAATGGGAAGGACACTTACATTTCTGCTTCTTGGGATAGAGGTGTTCTGTATATCTTGGTTTCAAAAACAGATATTTAATCTTTTAGGCACTTTAATCTACATTTCTAAGAAGAAATAGGAACCTTTTTGATAGAAATGCCACCTGTTTTAATGACTGAGCACCAATGGCACTCTGCCAAGTTGAAAACAAATCTAGGCAAATTTAAATTGGGCTGGCATTTCACAGAACTGGTGCAAGCATGGTTCATAAAGTTTATTTTTTTTGCTTGAGGAAAAACGACATTTTACTGATTCTGTGTAAGAAAACTTTTATGTTTTTTATGAAAGACTATTAAGATCAGAATGAAATATCACAGAATTCAATATTTTATGATAGTATTTAATATTTTATGTTTTATAATGTATTTTAATACAAATAATATTTTACAATAGAGCTGATTATTTTTCTAATGCTTTCCTAAAGAAATTCTGTAAAGATCCACATTATTGCTAGTCCAGTGATAAAGCATGTAATTTCCCCTATCTTCAATTTTTCCTTTCTGTCCACCCTCTACAGTAGTTGACAATGATCTTCTGATAGATCTTGTCTTGGGTAATACACTACACTGACAGAGTAAGAATTCAGAAAATAGCTCAACAAAATCCCTCAGTTTGGCTGGCCTTTCTGAAAACACAAGTGTGAGCGGCCTGAGGAGAACCTGGAACTCAGGTATTCTCTATTTCAAACTCAGGAAGGCCTGGGTGAATTCCTGGTAGAGCTGGTAGCACTAGCTTTCTATTATGAATATTGAGAAGTTTGACCAATTTTATTAGGCTTCTGGAGTGATATTTGCATATCTACAATTAATGTTACTTTTCTACTTAACACTCACCAGTAACTTCCACCTACATGGCCCAGCCCATGTAGTTCAAGGTAAAGATCTTGGATTTTATTCCACATAAGGTAAAGATCTCGAACTACAAGATCTTGAACTACTGAAGATCTTCAATTACATGGGCTGGCCTCTGCCTTTCTCTCCAGTGTCATCTCCAGTGACACTGGCCTTCTTTCTCTTCTTCAAATAGACTAAGCTCTTTTTCACTTCAAGCTCTTTGTTGAACCTGCTAGTCCCTGTTTCTAGATGGCTCTTTCCCCAGATCATTGGCTTCTTTTCATTTGGGTATCAAGTTAAATATGACCTTCTTAGAGAGATCTCCTCTGGTGATGCAACTTCTCCCATCACAGTATCCCATCACTCTGTTTTATTTTCTTCATAGCCCTTATTTGAACTAATCTTACTTATTATTTGCCTCTCATTTAAAATATAAGCCTTGTGAAAGTAGTACCTTCTCTTTTGTACTTTACTGCTATGTTTTCAGAATCAAGGACAGTATCTGGCATGAAGTGGGTACTGAAAAGTATTTGTTAGATGGACGAATTACAATTTGCCCACATTTGGTGGCTTTACTTGCAATCTGTTTTACTCTTGATTGGAATATAATTTTAGTATTTGGAAGGGATGGAAAGAATAGGGTTAGAGGGTAGTGAGGAAATAGTAAAAAAAAATGGTGCTGTTGGAATTAGCTACATGATTTGAGCAGCAAATTCCAAGTATGGCCTTAAAACAGAAAAAGAAGAAAATGTGAACTACTTGAAAGTCAGACTGTATGATTATCTTATGGTAGATATAGTTATATAAATGATGCACACTCAAAGCTTTACCTCTATAATTCTGATAAGAATGGGAAGGCTGATGACATTTTTGCAGACCATTAAATAAATGTAGTGAACTTCTAGTTTGCTTTGAGCCTATCTGCATGGCTGATAAATGCTTTTCCAATAGAAAGAAGGGAAAACATTGATAAGCACAGCTAGAGTCAGTTTTAAAAGGAATTTTCCCCACCACCCTGAAATTCTGTGATCATTCATATAATTGTTTATAAATGGCTCACTGGGAACCAAGGTCAACATAATTAATCTTTTAAACATCAAACAAAAATAAAATAATATTTTTCTTTCTTTCTTTCTTTTTTTCTTGAGATGGAGTCTCATTCTGTCACCCAGTCTGGAGTGCAGTGGCATGATCTCAGCTCACTGCAAGCTCCACCTCCCAAGTTCAAGCGATTCTCCTGCCTCAGCCTCCCGAGTAGCTGGGACTACAGATGCCTGCCACCATAACTGGCTAATTTTTGTATTCTTAGTAGAGAGAGAGTTTTGCCATGTTGGCCCAGGCTAGTCTCAAATTCCTGACCTCAGGTGATCCACCCACTTCAGCCTCCCAAAGTGCTGGGATTACAGGCGTGAGCCACTGCGCCTAGCCAGAAATAAAACAATATTTCTTATCTGTACCCTAAGACATGTTGGACAGGGAGACGTCCCATGAAGCTGATGAAATTTTAACTTAATGCAATAAATAATCCATTGAGATTTAACCCTCATCAATCATCATCCTTATTGTTACCATGTGGCAGAAAAATGTGAAATTCTGTTAAATGTTATATCTTGATGGAAAAATATGAAATCCTTGTAAATAAAGCTTGAAATTGTCAGGTTCCCAAAAGGTGACTCATCTGACCTTCTACTCATCTTTTTAAGACATGAAACAAAGGAAAGCAAAATGGGTTTCTGTGGCCAAAAGAATTTCATCAACACCAGTCCATGGGAACAGATCAGACATAGGGAAGGTGGGTCTCATGACACTTTTTGGTTTATTTCACATCTCTTGAGCAGCGCTCTCAATATAATCTCCTCAACAAGAATGTGTATTGCATTTCTGTGGGACATAAATTGCCTTCTCTCCTCTCTATTCCCAGCACTGATTACAATCTTCAGCAGAAAGCAGAGTTTTAAATTCTTGTAGAATTAATAAATAGATGAGAGTAAAGGTATTTAGAAGGAGACAAGGACATAGCTTGTAATTTAGGTGAGTAAAATCAGAAACTATGAATCTGGACTGTGACATGGTCCAGGCTCACTATTATTTTTTACAAATTTTAGAATCTTGGAGTTTTATTTGCTTTATCAATTAGTGTGGGCTAAGATGTGCTGCTGTGATGTGGATTAAACAGCAACAATTTATTTCTTGCTTATGCTGTCTGTCTCTTGTGGGTCAGCTGAGTGCTCTGTTCATCCTTGTCACTCAGGCATGGGTTGATGGAGCATCCTCCATCTCAAACGCTGTCAATTACCATACTTGGAAAGAAAGGAAACTCTAAAGGATGTTACCCTAGGTGATTAAATAAGCTCATGTAGAAATGGAACGTGACACTTCAACTCAAAACTCATTGAACAGAACTCAGTGTGCCTGGCCCCACCAAAATCATCCACAAGGGAGGGCAGAAAGTCTAATTGTGAACAGAACTAATGATATTTACTTAGTATTTGTCTGCTTGATTTTTGGCACAGACTGATTTATTAGAGTGGAGAAGGTAAGCTGATTATCAAAGAATGTCCTATTTTCCTCATGTACTTACTACTGATTTATTGAATCATGATTTCATTCTTTAATATATTTTGCATCAATGATTAATTTTCACAGCTACATCAAGTAACTAATTATTGATTTACTAATCAATTATTAAATTCTACAAATTAAATAATATTACAAAGTAAATTCAATCCTTGATTGTAGCCAACATTTATTGGGAAACAGTTCATGGGAACAGATCAGACATAGGGAAGGTGGGTCTCATGTGCTTGATCATCTACTACGTACTTGATCACTATGCTAGATACTACCTTGTATGGCTTTGCTGAATTATTGTTAAGTCTTCACTCACTTAGCTAAGCTCAGAAATGAATACATCTCGATGCATGCAGAGAAGGTTCTTATTGAGGCTTACTCACTTTGTAGGGTATTCGTGGCATTTGAGATTGTGTTTTCAAAGTGCTTAGCACTGGCAATAGTGATGTTCATAATGATATTGCAAGTTGACTAGGATTTGGTAGTTCATTTCCTAAAATAATTTTTATTCAACTAATAATTCAAGTAAACAGTGCTCACTTGATGGTTCGTCATGGAATGAAGACTGCCTTGTGAAGCTCACCATTCATTCTCTAACAGTAGCCTCCTGAGTTGGGATACTTACATAGGATTTATTTCTGATGACAACAAGAGCACAGATGACAACCATGCATGTGATAGTTTCTGGGAGAAGACTTGATGATTCAGCACTGTCCCTATAAAATGACTAAAGAAGACCCACATATAGTGTTAGGTATGGATGAAGGTACTTAAATTTAAGCTTAATTAGGTATAAATCCTTAACTCCTATATTCTACTCTCTGGTGCTTTGAAGTTGGCCTCTTCGTTCTCCACCCACAGAAGGAATTTTCTTCTGCTGACCACGGTTCCCCACATGTTTTCCCTTCAGTAAATAGCAGATGTGTATGGTGGTAAGTCAGTTTTGTGCCAGTGCTGTGTGAAAAGGCAGATATCCTGAATGAGGATTGTAAGTTACTTTTGTATTACACATTCTCCCTTAGCCATTTCCAAAAGCAACTGCATTTTAGTTGAATGTGAAAATTTACTCTTGATGATTTTCTCAGATTAATGTTGTCATCATAATGTTAATGGGGTAAGGCTTCCTTCTGCAAAGATCTTGGAATTTAGGGCTTCTGGTCAGTGTTTTACAGCTTTGTCTGAGAAAGTATGTAATATGAGTATGTTTTTGGCACATGGCTTCAAAAAGCCAAGTCTGCTTTGCTTGATTTTTGTGTGAGCAATCCCACCTGTCTGATCTCACCCCTGCTCCCAGGTCACAGATAGAGGAGACCTTGTGCCCTAGCAACAAATTACATCCACTTTAGCCTCATGGGGGCATTTCAACAAGAAGGTTCTTGTTGAGGCTTATCCACTTTGTAGGGTACTGGTGGTGTTCGAGATTGTGTTTTCAAAGTGCTTAGCACTGGCACAGGGCTACAACTTGCAACATAATTATGAAATACCTTAACAAAAGGTATTTACAAAAGCATGAGAGGTTGAATGTGAGGAAGGAGCATATCATGTTGGGTAAGAAAACATGACACTAGAAACATGGGAGAAGGTGTGTGTTGGGAGGGGGTAGATGGGTGAGAAAGAACAGGTGAATAAGACACCAATTTACCAAATGATTCCATAATATTAGTGCACAGATAATGCACAGTGTACAACAACAGCTTTGGGAAAGGCAAACTGACTGTCTATAAAGGCCAGAAGACATTTTATAAGATGTATTTTACTGAAAGTGTTGTCCTTGTGAAAAGGTTTTGGGCATATATTTTAAGAAGTCTTTAGGGAACAAGCAAATTTTCCTTTTTGTTGCCCTTTCTAAGAATAAGACATAAATAGGAAGTTCCATTCTTTTATTTGTTCTATTCAAATATTTATAGGGGAAAATCAGCTACTACTTCTTTATAAGACCCACCTTCGGAACTCATTATTTTTCCAAGGTGCCTTGTTCTTATAACAATATTTTTTCTATGTTTGTTTGTTTATTTATTTATTTATTTTATTGAGATGGAGTCTCACGCTATCACCTAGGCTGGAATGCAGTGATGCGATCTCGGCTCACCGTAGCCTCCACCTCCGGAGCTCAAGTCATCCTCCCAACTCAGTTTCCTGAGTAGCTGGGATCACAGGCATGTGCCACCATGCCCAGCCAATTTTTTTTGTTTTTGTTTTTGGTGGAGATGAGGTTTTGCCATGTTGCCCAGGCTGGTCTCAAACTCCTGAGCTCTAGCGATCTGCCCTCGTTGGCTTCCCAAAGTGCTGGGATTACAGACGTGAGCCACTGTGCCCTGCCTATAACAATATTCTGTTTAGGCTGTGGAAGACCACATATATTCTTACTTAAACACTTAGAATGGAAGCCACCTGAAGACAGAAGTTATATCTTCACCCTTGTCGCCCCCACATAATATGTGCCCAATTGATGTCTTTTGATTAATTAAATGAATGAATTAATGAATGAAGACAGACCTAAGACTCCTAATAGAAAGAGAATAAAAACCTATGCCTTTGTCCTTCTACAGTAAAAAGATTACCTGAATATCACATATAACACCAGTGCACATATCTTGTTTGCTAGTGATTTGATTTCATTTATTTCTGTTATTTAAATTCAGGGAAAAACATAGGTAGTTTTTTCTTGTAGTATCTCAACACTGAACTTGAATGAAACCTTATTAAATAATGTGCAAAATTAACTATTATATTTTTCTGCCAAGGGGTTTTGGCATTTTGCTTTGGTAAATTATGTAGCTGGTCTGGAAGACTCAGGCCTTGGGATGACAGGCCTATGTCACCATGGGTGACATGGTTGGGAAAGATGGATGGCTGTTCTGTAAAGTGCCTTATGAGTGTGAAACCAAAGGCAGTGCTTGGTACCACCCAGAGAGTATCTATCAGAATGAGATATTTTATTGGCTTAACATACCATACCAAAACATATCTGATATAGTCAGCCAAAACAAGATTATTTATCAATGCCTCTGCCAGCTACCCATGATTGTTAAGAGAACCAAAAGCCAAATGCTGTGATCAAAAAGACTGCTGAAGAAGTAAAAGGCAAAAAGATGAAGAAAAACCAGCCCAGAAACCCACGTTTTGCTTCTCTATCTCATTCCCTGGGAATCAGCAGTATAGGAGCACCTATCTCTGCGTAATCTGTCTTCTCTGCGGGCAGAAGGGCTACTCCCTTACCACACCTGCGTCTTCACATTCTCAACCACATCAGTCACTGGGAAGCAGACAAGGGAACACCACAGTATAGCAGAGTGGTCAAATCTGCAGGCTCTGTTGCCAGACTGCCTGGGTTCCCCTTGCTTTTCTACCACTTATTACCTAGTTACTAAACCCTCAGTGCCGCAGAGTTTTAATCTATAAAATAGAGAAAGTAATGAAAATATTATCTCATAGGGGTGTAGTGAAGATTAAATGAGGTACTATGTGCTTACTATGTATTGTATGGCTTTTATTAATAAAGGCAGGGTCAGGACAACTGCATATATGTGGTAAATGTAGATGTGAAACATGTATAATTGGCCACCTAAGTTCAGTATTTGAGGATGTATGAGAAACACTAGTTGAATAAAAACATATTGTTATTATTACTTCTGTTGTTACCATAACTATTGATGTTATTACCAAGGAGATGTTAAAAATATTTCTATATGCACTATGGATCCTACTTCACACATGAGGGGAATAATATAACCCAAAGCTTTTAATTCTCATTGCTTCAGTTTTTCAAAGGTTTTGTTCTCAACTTTACTGAGAGGTAACAGAAGTCAAAAGACAGAAATCTAGTAAAAATTCCAAGTAGAAAGTCATATAAAACTTTAGTCTTTGAAATGCAATTGGTCTGGCATAAAAAACAAAAATCATGCTCTAGTCCCAGGATAAGATAATTTTTTAATGAGTTGAAATAGTAGCTAATAGAAAGTTGAATATATAGATAAATGAATTGAAAAGAAGGCATGGCATGGATTATTCATAATAGGTGTTAAAAGAGCAAGAGTGATTTTTTTTTTTTTACAAAGACAACTCAGAAAATAAGCCAGACAGTTTAAAAATGAATTCACTGCACAGCTTGGTTCTGCATTCATAAATACAATGAAGCTCAAAAAATTATATAGTAGCAGAGGCTTATGAGAAGACCTTGGTTCTGTGGAGCAGCAAAATGATAAAGTTAGATTTTTGGGGCCTCACCTAACCTGTGGGACAGCTCTCTGGCCTCTGATTTCAATTATTCCCTGCTTTTTTTTTGGTATTGCTGCAACATATCTGTCTTCTGGTACCCTCTCCTTGCCCTTTCTGTCTGCTTTCCACTGGGATTGAAATGCTTTTCTTTCCTCCACCTCTGTTTCTAGTTGCAGTATTTTTCTTTATCAAGCTCATTTTTTCCCTAACCTGTAAAAACATCACCAGTGAATTTATGACCTTGGAGCTAGTAGCTGTGTTGATGGACGTGAATGTCCAGTTCCATAGCTGGATGCCAGATGAATAGCAGTAATAGAGTTACAGAGGCCCTGCCAGCACAGCCAGACATGATGCACTAATATGCCAGTTTCCTTGCTTCTGGTGCTTCCAAGCCATGGGGTCCCTGGTGATATATGCTGTTAATCAAACAAGTGTGATGAAAGCTAAATGAAACAAATTTAGTGTGCAGCATCAATATCAACATCATTTATTTACTCACTCACTTTGGTTCACTTGAATATTCAGTACTATTTTCCAATAGTAAATGATGAGAAAATAACTTTTAAAGTGGAGAAAAGAGGGAAAACTAGTAAATTTCTCAAAAGAAATAAATTAGAAGAAGGTGGAAGCCATGTCAGATGGCTTCAATTCAGACATTTTTAATCATAGGTAGATATTGGTGTAGCCAGAGAAAAACACAGTATTCATAAAGATTATCATTCAGATGTGAATATGCTGATACTAATATTACTATTTGGATTTCTCAAAATTTATAAATTATATAAGAGTAAGAACTGCAGCCCAAGGCAGTCTATTTAAATACGTGAGAAGTAAGGTAAATGGTATTTGAAGAAAAGCATTGACAACTTGGTTAGGTAAAATGCTCTATTTTCATCTTTATAATAAAATGTTCAAGGTAATTATTGGGGCTGTTCAATAAGCAGAGCCAGTGAGAACATAATAATCACTCTGTTTTGCCAGTGAGAACACTGTTAATATTAATGGGAATGTAATGCTGAAGATCCTGGGGACCGATAAAAGGGCAGCTCTAGATCTGTGAGACTGACGTGCGGCTCTGGGGGTTCCTGACCGGTTAATTATGGACCCCCTGCAGTTTTTTTTCACTCTCTTGGGAGCATTCCCAGGACCCCTCCTGAGGCATTTCTTAGTAAATGTGAGAGAGAACTTATTTTCAAATTCCTCTGAATTGAGAACCAGACTAGATGTAGGGATAAAGCGAAGTACTGTTGATCTTCGAACAGCCCAAGTCTGGAATGTGTGCGTCTGCTTATACTTGGATTTTCTTCTGCCTCTGCCACCCCTGAGACAGCAAGACCAACCCCTTCTCTTCCTTTTCCTCCTGAGCCTACTCAATGTGAAGATGATGAGGATGAAGACCTTTTGAATGATATGGTTCCACTTAATATATAGTAAATATATTTTCTTTTCTTTATGATTTTCTAAATCACATTTTCTTTCCTCTAGCTTACTTTATTGTAAGAATACAGTATATAATATATATATACACACACATATACACACACACACACACACACAAAATACATGTTAATTGGCTGTTTATAGTATTGGTCAACAGTAGCCTATTAGTAGTTAAGTTTTTGGGGAGTCAAAAGTTATACTCAAATTTTTGACTACACGTGCCTCCAAGCCCCACCTTGTTCAAGGGTCAACTGTAGTAGATTAAAAGGTTTTTCATGTCTGGAAAAATTCTCTATCTCTGGACTGGTTCAAGAAGCTTAGAGGTCAATCTGAATTCCAAGGAGTGAAGGTACTAATGGTTTGTTATCTAGGTGTACATGGCCCTCTGCCAGAAGACTGTGGGGAAAGTAGATTATCATCATCCAACTTGTCCAGTTGTGCAGTCAGATATTCTTGCTGACAATGTAAATATTTACCTATGAACACTAGAGTGTACTAGTCTAATGTGCAACAAGATACATTTGCAAAGTGGAGGGAAAATATAATAGTAAGGAGACCAAAGGTCACAGTGACCTTCCTTAGGTTTGGTCTCCTATTATACCTTGAACTTGTTTTTACTTTTTATAGGATTTTCCCAGTGCAGTAGTGGCACATAATTTCTTGATCTTGTGTGTTTCTGTTATGGTAAAAATAAAAACAAATATAAACAGTAACAAGCAAACAGCTTCCAGGAAACTTATTAGTTATTCTTCCTGTGTTACATGGCATTTCCATAATTCTCATCTGTATTAAGTTTGCTGTGGGAATGGCAATCACAGTATATAGCCCTTACCACCAGCACTGCCTTCTCACATGATTTATTGCAAATTGGTTATATTGGAGAGCAGATTCTGCCAAATGTGTAGCCTAATTAGTGGTCAAATTGTTGTTTTCTCTAGTGATTTACTATCAAGCATATTAATTTCAGTGTCCAACTGAATGAAATAAATGTCCTGGACTATTTTTTCAATGACGTTAAAAAATGAAAACGCAGAGATCAATTACACTGAAGAAAATTTATTTGAACAATAAAAAGGTCCTAGTACTGGGCAGCATCCCAGACTAAAGATGGTTCAGAATGCCCCAACCTCCAAGTGCGGTGACTTAGATTTATAACCAGAAAACAGGAAATAACATATAGAGATTACCTTGTTGGTGCAATTCAATGTTTGCCTTATGTGGGCATAATTTGGCAGCTTTCAGCCTGGGATTGACTGAGGATTTGGCTGCTATGATTGGCTGAGAATCAGTTGCTTGGTAACAAGGGTATACTCCTAGACTACAGCTTACTATGCATGGAGGCTGCTTTGAGCCAAACTTTACTACCAAGTAAAGAATCTGCTGTGTGCCAAACTTAACTTTAACACATCTCAGCATTGGTCTGAAAACCAATTCACAGTATTTGATGGTGTGCCTTGCCATTTTCTGTTACACACTTTGTTCCCTATATGAACTTCTGTTTACTTTGCACTATTTCTGTGTTTGCTACTTTGGAATAAAAGTGGTCAGTATAACTTAAATAATGTTTCTTAAATAGTCAAATGAGAGTGATGATTCAAATGTACCTACTTTCCCCCATTTTCTTTCTAAATTATTTAACTTTAAAGTAATTATAACTAAGTTTCAAGGTTTGATTTGGAACATTTTTCATATTTCTGTCACTTAGTTCATAGATGTTCATATTTGTACTGTATTCTCTTATCAGTTATTAAGATTCTTGGGAGAGTATATATCTTTTTATAAAGTTTTCCAGAATAGTTACCATGATCTTCATTCTTATGAGTAAGCATTCATGCAGTGGCTGCTTAAATATGATCCCGTGAATGGTGGTATAAAAAATGTAATGGATTAGACACTATGTGCTCTAGGAGATGGAAATTGAAGACCCTGGCCCAATGAATTTCTCAGCAAATGTTATTGGCCACCTGGCCAATATATAGTGTCGTATGCATATAAAGTATTTGGCACATGCTTATTAATATATTAATATGACACATTAAAAGTAAACTACTCTGTGGTGTATGTCATGGATTATCTCTCAACATCCGTTCCAATTTCTTACTAGTGTACCCCTGATCCTGTGAAAGCTGGAACTGTCTCTTAGTCTTCCCTGGAGATAAAGTACTAAATCCATGAAGGTGCTAGTCTGTTGGGGGAATTCTGCTCACCAGAACCCTTGTGAAGCATCCCTTAGTTGGCATGAGTTCAGAGGTACTGATTTATGAGATTTACTAGGTGGAAGGAAAGCAGAGACTAACTTCTGCTATTTCATCTACCATGCAGGGTTATGGGGATATCTTGTTGCTCTGCTCTCAGCATTGGCACAACTCCAGGACCCATTTGCTAGCAGTGTGGGTGTTAAGAGGCAGGATGTAAGGTATCACCTGTGTTGTTGAGCAACAAAGTGAGGACAGTATGATTTGGGAGCTGAGAGCGGTAGCAGTGGTGTCAGCAGCTTCCTGATTGGGTGGTCCTAGGATCAAAGTGGTTAGTGATCAGCTGGCTTCCTTGTTGGTGTTTGCTTTCTAACTGTGGCAAGGCACTGTGGTTATGGAACTGGCAGCGACCCAAGGTGGCAGATAGCTTCCTGATACCAGAAGAGGCAGCAGAGCAGCCCATTTCTGTGGTGTGGCTTGGGAACTATTTCTGAAGGCTCAACTTAGATGTATTCAGCCCTCCCCAGTGATTCTCTAAGCCATTTAGTTATATGTATTAAATGTTTTTCTTCTTAAAATAGCTAGAGTAGATTCTGTTATCTTTAGTTGAACCATAATCAATATCCCATTGGACCATATGCTTCCTACAAATTGTTTCAATGTCAAGTCATTGAGCACTATGTTATTTTGTGGAAATTTGTGGGAGTATCACTAGAAATAATCACAAATATAATTATAATTGTGTCTTTTTCAAATCCATCATGAAATGTTTACACATATTCCATATTTTCCCTCTAATCGATGAGTTACACTGGTGATATCCCCAGGCCCATTAATTTTCCTTATAAAATATCCCTTGAACTGTACTTTGAACTCCAGCAAAATTTAGTTGTTTGAGCTATAAAAGCAAGAGCAGGCAGAAATGCAGAATCTCCACAGGAAATGTTTTGCCTTCAGGGTCCTGTCATTCAAACTAGAGATGGAAAATACCAATATTCTAGCTAATGTCTAATGCTGCTTATCTCTATGGCTGAAGGCACAGGTCTAATTAGAGGCTGAAGCAGTGGGTCCTATCACCAGGTAAGCCATTTAGTTTTACTCTCTTTTGTGGCCTCAGCTTTCTCTCTTGGTCTTGCCTAGTCATACTACCTGCCTTTGAGCAGACAGAGAGTATAGAAAGGTGGCAGAAAATACTTTCTCAAAATTCTTTAGTGATGATGGGTCAGGAGCATCATTTTCTAGAGTGACTGTGGGTCCTAGTCAGTCTCTTCAGAGAGAAGAGAGAAATGCAACCTGTCAAGTAACTGTGAGCTATGCTAAGCTGAATAGACAGGCAAAAAGGAGGCTCACCACTGTGCCTTGGGAGCAAATTTGTATTATCAGGGAGAATGGTATATATTGATTAAGGTGGAGGCATGATAGAAACATTTTGAGTATATAGGAGAATTTAGTTCACAATAGGAGTTTAAAAAGATGAAAAAGGCCAAGTGCTGTGGCTCATACCTGTAATCCCAGCACTTTGGAAGGCCAAAGTGGAAGCCTGACTTGAGACCAGGAGTTTGAAACCAACCTGGACAACATAGTGAGACCACATGTCTACCAAAAAAAAAAAAAAAAATTAGTCGGGTGTGGTGGTGCACACCTGTAGTCCCAGCTACTCAGAAGGCTGAGGTGGGAGGAGTGCTTGACCCCAAGAGTTCAAGGCCGTAGTGAGCTGTGATCATGCCACTGCACTCTAGCCTGGGTGACAGAGTGAGACCCTGTCTCTAAAAATAAATACATAAATAAATAAATTAAATAGCTGGAATAAAGATGACCTAGCAAGGTGAGAGACTATACGTTGCTTCATAATTATATTCAGCTATAATAATACTGATTCCTTTCCAAATAGTTAATTAAATACAGACATACATGTTTATTCTGTTAAAAGAAGTCTGAAAGTAGGCCGTCTGGGGCTGGCATGGCAATTCTGCAAGGTCATCATGGACCCAGTTTCCTTCTTGTTTTGTTCTGTTCTATTATTCATTTTCTAAGCACATGGCTTCCATTCTCAAGATCAACTCATGATCCAAGAGAGCTGCTAAAGAACTAGGTATCACCTCTGATTTCCAGCCAGCAGAAAGGGGAGAAGGACTCTCCTTCCCCAGAGGCCCAGGCAATATTTCCTCTTACATCTCTTTGGCCAGAATTTTGTCACATGGCCTCACTAAGCTGCAAGGGAGCCTGGAAATTTAGTCTATTTGGCCAAGCAGAAATATACCTAGCAAAAACATGAGATTCTGCTACTAAAGGAGAAGAGGAGTGGATATTTAGTGGGCAACTCTAACCTCTGCCATGAAGTAGGTGATCTCTGCCATAAGGCTGAGCTAGACAGGGATTATACCATGCTGTTGTTGACTGTGGCCTTTTGGCTCTGTGCTGAGGCTTTCTTTTCTAGGGCCACAAATGGAGTTTCTCACATTTACTTCTGGATGATCCAGGAAACTAAACTGGTTTTCAGAAAATACTGCCAAAAACAGCTGAGCACATACTCAGCTCTGTGAGATCAGCAACGGCACCTGAGACCCTTTTATCTGCTTGTTGTAGTTTTTAATCCACTGAAACAATAGCAGGTGTAAGCTGGAATTCTTTGGCATACAGCCTCTGAAACTTGGCTAATGTTCTCAGATAAATGCCTATAGCAGCTGAAGCTCTTGAAAAAAATTTAAGAGGAGGAAACAGAGTAGGGATCTTTTGGGGGTCACAGTCTAGGTGTTTTTAGAGCTAATCAAACTCAAATCAAGACCCTTTGACTACCATAAAAAAATCTAAAATAAGATGTTTTCTTTGGCCCAAACAGTTTCAGAAAAAGTGAGCCAAATGTGAAAGTTAGTTTATTTCATATATATTGAATAGTTAGGCAATTTGGCCACACCTGTCCTGCATCCTGCATGTTGACAACGTCCTGGGACTGAGTAATAGTTGTCATCCTTAGGTGGGGCCTGTATTTGCTGCCCCCAACTAGTGACACATTTCTGATATCTTGTGTTTGGCCTAATTTTCACTCATTGAATGTAACCTGCTGGATACCTCTAAGCATCTAGGCTGTGACCCTTTCCATGGATGGCTCAGGAGGTAACCAGTGCATGAGAAGTTTCGGGCCTACGTCAATTGCTATCTGGGTGGGCAGAGTATTTGTGGAGAACTCCTAGCCTGGAGAGATGAAAAAGGATGTAGGTGAAAGATGAGGTCCTAGAAGAAAATATCTTGACAAGGAAAGCCTGAAGGCTTGTCCAGTATGAGGTTGCCAGGAGTCATCTGTGGGAAGACACATAAGTGCACCTAGGAGCACCTGGTGTCTCAAGACTCTGACTGATAGGTTCGAACCTAAGCCATGGTTTACAAAGCTGGCACCAGGATGTAACTATGGGTTGTAGCCAAGTTGTTCCAACACAAGTGGAGTGAACTGTGGTATTTTGAAGTGATAATTGGCTGGAGTAATATTTTCAGGGTGCTGGTTCTAACAGATGGTGCTATTTGAAATCCTTCTCTATAATCTCCATGAATGACTCTGTAACCTACTTAGGAGTCTTATTCAAGTGGTTCAGAACCTAGGCCTGTATTCCAACTGGTTGGCAATCTGTTCATTGACGTTGTTATCTGAATTCATGAAGTGGGCATTACGGTTTTTTAAACAAGAAGTATACACAATTGCTTCCCAATCCACTCTCCTCTCAAAACGTGTACTGATACGTGCATGTATATTTTTGCCACCTTTAAAAATTCACTTCGTAATTCGTGTTAATGTAGAAAAGAGAAAATAAAACCTCAAAAGATTCAGGATTTAGGATTTACTTACCTGTTAGATAAAAAAAAATCAGGGTTTATCAGCTCTGTTGGAAAGAATGGCTTGAGGAAACTCTGCTTTCATCATTTGAGGCTTTTATTTTGGGATTGTGTTTATAAATTTCAGAAAGAGTCCTCTTACCTTCTTCCAGCCCAAGTAAGTGATTGGATTGGCATTTGTATTCATGGACTTTGGCTTGAAATGAAATCTTTTAATTCTGCCTTAGATAGTAAATGCCAACAGTTTAAAGTGGCATGATTCTGATCTTTAAATTTGCCCTACTGATGAATGGTGCAAATAGGAAAAAAGGAAAATAAAAAGTATTTGCTACCTTGAGAAATACACTCAGTCTCTATTTGATTTTCCTTAGATGTGGGGGTCTGTAATTGTAAGATCTGTTTTTATTCATTGTAACTGGGAAAGGCTCAACATTTTAATTAACACAGGTAATATAAATTACATCAGTTTTATTTCAGTTAGAGTTTTTTTTCTTTCATGTATTGAATTGATCTGAAAATATCCATGCAAGAGTTCCTTCAGCTTAAGTCAGGTGTGTTCAGTGGCTGGGGCAGTGCATTAAAAATAGTCTGCATGTGAAAAAAATAGCAATTGGCTTTTTACTAGTATTTGTCGTTGCTCTATTCTAATGAATTCAACTTTTTCCTATTGTGCTATGCTCCACTCTATATCACACTTTAGCTATTTGATTCCAAATTTACTTTGTGGTATTAAGTTTTAATTTAGTAATTTATATACAGCTTGGAAAAGTGATTCCTTGAAGATATTTCTTTGTATCTACACGATAATTGACACTTTGTATTAATACTAAAAGTATTAACCTCTTTTTCCTAGCGGTCCCCAATTTCATTCTTAGCAAAATAAAATTATAGATTCTGTTTTCAGAGAAAATTTGTGTATGGGATTTCTTTCCATTCCTTATCTAATGTTAGGATACTGAAGTTAAGGTATGCATTTTCTATTTTTATATATTTTGTCTTTAAAATATATGTTCAGTTATGAAAGTAATATCAACTCCTTAAAGAATTTTTTTAATATACAGGCAAGTTGCAAAAAAAGAACAAATATTCTAGACTTCCATGAAAGTCATCATATTAAAAATGAAATTTTAAGCAGTTGGACTTAACGTTATTTCATAAGAATTTTCAACTCTAATATATAATGATTCTAATATATAATGATTCTACCAAGTGTGTCATAGTTCACTTAGCTGTTTCAAATTTTTTTTTCTACCAAGACTAATTAATACTGTGTGGAATACTTTTATATATAGACCATTTCCATACTTGAGTTTTTTTTTAAATTTGAGTTCTTGCAGGTAGATCTACTGGTTCAAGAGACATTTTTAAACTTAATATTAGTTTGCAGGGAGCAATCCATAAATCCATGTTTCCTAATACTCTGCCTGAATTTTTTTTTTCTGTGTTTGGAGCATCAGATGAGAAGTTGTGAGGAGAAACGATGTAAAAAGAAGAAGGAATCATAGAATCATTGCTGAGTTTTGCTCTCCAGTTTCTTGTTTGCTAACTGAAAGGAATTTGCTGGCTGAAGGGAGACATGCTGAACACTTTTATTCACCCTATATTCACCCTGAATTCACTCTCGATGGCCAAGGGACAATGCCAAGACATCTGTTGTTTCACTGAGACAAGTCAAATTAAGAAACACTTGACTGTTGTGTCCTTTGTAAGGCTTATGGGCATCTACCTTAGCAAAGTAGGTGGGCAATAGTTTAGGTCATGCCCACTTAATTTCAAAGGCCAGCTTTAATCTTTTGGGCTGATTATGATTACTCCAAAAACAGCAGAAAGCAACTGAGAAGGGAATACCTGGTCCAGATTACAGTTCTATGGAGGTTTTGTGTAATCCTGAGTTTTTGCTTTGCAATCTGGCACCATGATAGCTGTTGTATTTTCTTTTCTCTGTTCTACCTTTTTCCCATCATGGCAGGTGAACTTCTCAGTGTGCAAGGAATTATATGTAACTGACTCTTCCAGGGCATGAAAGGTGGGCTGAAGCTATCAGGATAGCAGCTGGCTTCAGTAGTGCTTTTAGCTGTCTAGACTTGTGCTTTCTCATTGATTTTGTTGTCTGGGCATGTCCCTTCCTTTCTAAATCGTGTCTGCATTTAAATATTTTAGAATATTTTATCCAGCGTTTTTTGTTGTTTTTCACCAAAACTAGTATTTTCAATATTTCCGTGAGAGAACAGGGAGTCCTTTCTAGTGTATTGCTGGAAATAAAACATGCAATCTATTCTCTACACAACAGTCAGGGTGATCTTTAAAAGTACAATTTAGATCATGTCAGTCCCCTACTTAGGACTTTCCACAGTTTTTCATTGCTCTTAAATTAAAAGCAAAACCCCTTATGTTTTCTACAAATGTCTGCATGATCTGGCTCCTAATAATCTTCTTTCTTACCCACTCTTTCTCCTGCTCCTTAAATTCCAGTCACACTGACCCTCTCTGTTTCTTGAACTAACAGAGCTCATTCCTGCTTGGGGCCTTTGCACTTAACATTCTTTCTGCCAATGTCCCGGACAAACTGGCTCTTATGTATCATTCAGTTCACAGCTTAAGTGTCCTCCTCAGAAGGACCTTCCCTGTCCACCCTACTGAAAATAGCAAGTTTGCCATCACCCAGTCATTCTAGCCCATCACCCTGTTTAATTGTCTGCCTTAGATTGTTTTGTTTGTCTATTTGCTCATGTGTTTACAATTCAGAATATAAGCTCTGTGGGAGCGGGAAACTCTTCTCTGTAGTTCATCACTTCAAGCCCAGTACTCAGAACAATGCATTGTTTGTGGAATGAATTAATGATTTAAATAATTAGCCTATATAATGTCATTTCCAAAGTTGGCAGAATATCATCATTAGAATTTTATTCATAAGGGGAACTGGGTTATAGAAATGTGGGAAGAATACTTAATTAGCATTAAAAAACAATGCTTTACTAAGGACTCAAAATCATGAAATGTAAGAGCAAATAGGAGTGTTTGTCCCCTTTATTCCAGACTCTATTTTATAGATATAAAAACTGAGACTCTGGGAGGCTGTGAGTGGCTCAGACCCCACAATTAGTGGCAGACCTGAGGCCAGGGGATGCACATTCTGATTCCTGCATCATGGCTGTTGCTTAATATCTCGCCATGAGTCATGGCTACTGCCCAGTAGATTGGACACAGCCATGAATATTAGACTGGCAATTTGCTAGAGATTTCGCAAAACCATGGGAAATGGATTGAACACATTTTCCTGTCATTTTTATAAGAGGCAGTAAATAATGGTAGTTTGAGTATTAGAGAACAGCATCTGAATACTTTTTCTAAAATTCTACAACGTGAATATAGAGAGAAAATTGTAGCTTTCCTTTCTGCCTATTGCTTTCTGAATGTCAACAGATTACTTTCTTCAGCTTGTGTTAGAATGTCACCAGCAGGACCCACATCTGACATGCTCTGGACTGTAAGAGCCACTCAGCACTAGGAGAACTTTCCAGTTGAATTTCTCTTAGGAAGGTCAGTAGGAATAAGATAAGTGAAAAACTTATTCATCATTACTATAATCTTCGTGAAAGTGGAAAATTCATCCTGGCAAATTCAAAATCGATTACAAAATCATGCATGTTGCATATGTATTTTAAAGATTTTACAAAACCAAATAAAATAAGTAGAAGGAAACAATAGTGATAAATTTAAAGTTCTTAATTGAATGAGTAGCTTTGAATTTTATTTACTCAATGGATATAAACTTTGTTTTTTTTTATTAAAAAGAAAAATCGATTTGTTAAAGAGGCTATTGATTACATTTTTAGGTGCTTTCAAGTGATTTTATCATTTAAATAGAAATTTTGGATTATTCTGGGAAAAACAGTTTGATAATATGTTTTCAGGCATTGAACATATTTACTTCTCCTGGCCCAGTAATTGCCACTTTGGAGGGAAATTTATTCTAGTATTTTAGGAATCTAGCCTAGGGAAAATCTGAAAATTCAGTCATCTTTGGATAAGGGATGGGGTTTCAAGGGATATTACTATTAATAATAAAAAATTTGATTAGTACCTATATCAAGTAGAGGGTATTAATTATAATTTGTGGGCAGGTTCATTTGCTATAGGTTTTTATGCAAACTATTTAACAAATGCAAATAGGATTATTTAAATGATGGGAAGGAAAAATTCTTTCCAATTAATGTTAACTTTTAGAGGAGTTAAGGACCTTAAAATTATATATGTGTATTGTAAGTATGGTATGTAGTATAACTCAGCTATGTAAAAAAAAGACCAAAAAATAAAAGGATTGCAAACAAAACCAACAAGTCAAAGGTGTTAAGTGTTAATAAATATTATCTCTAGGGTTTGAATAATTACTGCTATTTTCTCCTTTACACTCTTTGTATTTTCTCTTTTTCTACAATATGTCTATTACTTTAATAATCAGAAAATCAATATAATTTATTTTAAATCTTGGCAGATGAACATAGTGAATGAACTATGTCAAAATGCAGTTGGAATTTTACTGAACTTCTTTACAGAAGACTATATAGATGTGTGTTTTCTTTTTTTACTTGCATAAATAGGTCCCCTTAAAAATCTTTGGATAGATAATAAGATCAATTAAAATTGAGTAAATTCATCTGTCGGTATGTGTGTGTTTTTAGCTCCTGTATTACTTTCATAGTAAGACTGAGGTAGTTGGTGAAAATTTGAACAATTCTTGCATAAAGATTTTATTGCATAGGTTATAGGATACAGTGCAAGAGAAATATTTTGTAGAAAGAGTACTTGGTAGAGAATCAGAAGGGTTTTATGGGTCCTTCATTGTGGTCACTGTTACACCTTTGTCTAATAGACCATTGATATAACTTTCTACTCTATAAGAGATTGATACCTAGTTAAGGAAGATCATGATATATTCACTTTGTAATGGTAAATTTAAGGTGCTCAGAAAAAAAATCAAGAACCAAAACTAATGAATAGAGAGCTCTATTGTTATTGACTGAAGTATAAACTTAGATCCCTTAGCAAAGCGAAACTCACAGTCCAGACCAAACCCCTTGCTATGTCCATTGGAGAAGGATTGACAGCAAGATAGCAGGTATGTGGGGGATCATTGTTCATGAAGCAGGGGTAGATAGGAGCCTCTTCATATACTTCTAACCTTTTTTATTGTCTAACCAATTGTTATATTGCATCATTAAGAAGAGACAATATAATGTAGTGGCCAAGAGGTATGACTTAAGAATCACTGGACTCAAATTTGCCACTTTATGACTCTGTAATTCTGGACAAAGTACTCTCAGTTTTCTAATTTGGACAATGTGGATAATAATGGTCCAAAAAAGATGAATCATCTTAAATATTTGAACCAGAGAGAATTTAATTGACTATGCAGCTGAAAAGCCAAATGGGGAGGAGCTGAAAAGCCAAATGGGGTCACTAAACAACCTGAATATTAGCAATAGCAGGAAGCATCTACTAATTCTAATTTGAAGGGACAATATGTTGGAGACAGTGTTACTGTGGTCCAGGGACTGAGGTCACTGGAATTATGGTGGAACTGGAGGAGGCATGGGAGAGACATTTTTGATAGTAGAGATTCTGCTCAAGGCACCGAGAGAGGAAATATCTTGATGTTCCCATCTTTTGACCCTGCAGTCTTGTAGCCAAACACAGTCAGAAGTCAGCTGACAAGGGACCCTGCAATGCCTCTCTTTAATACAGAGCAGAGAAGGAGAAGGGTGAAGAATGGATGTGTGACAGGCAACAATCCCTACCTCAGAGGTATTGTGTCTAAAGCATGTAGAACAGTGCCTGGAAGATATGTGCTTAATAGACACTACCATTATCATCGTCATCATCATCATTGGTGCCATTTGCAGAGCAGCAACATCTCTTTGTGAATATACTTTACAGGTTGGGTGCTAGGAGATTGTTTTTAATTACAGTCCTTTCCCGGGCCCTGCCATGGTCAGGTTGCTAATCATTTCAGCATTTTTAGCATTTGGTGAGGCAAGGGTGTTCCACCTCCCATTCTCATCTACCCTGCGTTGATTACATTTAGAGTGACCAGACCTAGTTCATTGATGACTAGAATGAACCACTCAGTGTTCTAAAGAATTCAGGCAGTTTTTGGAGCATGATAAAAATTCACAACCCTGTGGGAAATGACCCTTGGAAGTTAACTTTAAAATTAATGATTTTATAATTAGGATTTCCTTACATATCCTAGTCCCTTTAGGCTTGAGCTTAGCTGTGTCCTGCAAAACTGAAAGAATACATATTTAATTTTTTGGTATTTTCTGTAGTTTGAAATTAAAGTTAATAAATTTAAAGGAATAGAAGTTTGACAAGATGCCTTAATAGACCCACCAGGAATAATCACATAGTTGCCTATTTTGAAGCATAGACATAAAATAAAAAATCCCATCTGGATAAGTCACGAGGCTTTGCCAAAGTACCCTCTTAAATTGCTCCCCTTTTGAGAACACACTATGTATTGTAGCATTTTGCTAAGCTCTTGGGAATTTCTCTCCTCAGAGATTTTACCAGTATGAAAATAGAGGCTTTTCTAAGTTTTAGAATATTGTCAGTCTTTTTTTTCATTGGTTTTCCAATTATCCTATTCTCAGAAATAACATTTATTGGTCTCAAGGAGTTAAGCATTGTCTTGTTTTCTCTGGTTCTGTATTCTTCACATTTAAGACCAGATCTCAACTAAGTGACAATAAAAGATAATACTGGCTAAGAGTTTTTGAGTTTTCCTCCATGTCAGTTACTGCACCCAGCACTTTGGTTTCATTCTCTCATTTGATGTGATGTAGGAACTTCTAACAACCCTATGAGACAGGAGCTTCATTTTAAAGACTAAGAAACGGAGGCACAGAAGTTATAAATCTCCCCCACAGTCACAAAATCATGCTGCTGGACTCAGGTCACACCTTCAACTCCTATTAATACATGGTAATGTTGACATCTTATTGTAAATGTTAAACAATAAGGCATAAATGGAAAGCAGAAAGGGAAAGAAGTAAATGCAAAAAATGATCAAAGCAGGAGATGATTTTAAAGAGCATCTGGTTCAGCCTCCCCTTTGACAGCTGAGAAAACCCATCTCTAGAAAAAAGAAATGAGCCTTTTGATTATAAAGTAGACTACCTAACAAGTATCAAGTTGTCTCACTTATTCTTCTCTGCCTTCCATGATCACAGAGTTCTGACCACATCCCGTGTCATTCTCAAGCAGAGATTGAAACCTGAGAGAAACAAGAAATGGGGAAAGGATTCCCTATTTAATACATGGTGCTGGGAAAATTGGCTAGCCATAAGTAGAAAGCTGAAACTGGATCCTTTCCTTACTCCTTATACGAAGATTAATTCAAGATGGATTAGAGACTTAAATGTTAGACCTAATACCATAAAAACCCTAGAAGAAAATCTACGTAGTACCATTCAGGACATAGGCATGGGCAAGGACTTCATGTCTAAAACACCAAAAGCAACGGCAGCAAAAGCCAAAATTGACAAATGGGATCTAATTAAACTAAAGAGCTTCTGCACAGCAAAAGAAACTACCATCAGAGTGAAGGGT
>NW_016805931.1:5707571-5772755 GCF_001698545.2 Rhinopithecus bieti | reverse complement strand
TTTTTTGAGACAAAGTCTCTCTCTGTTGCCCAGTCTTGAGTACAGCAGCACAATCTTGGCTTACTGCAACCTCTGCCTCCCGGGTTCAAGTGATTCTCCTGCCTCAACCTCCCAAGTAGCTTAGATTATAGGTGCCTGCCACCAAGCCCAGCTAAATTTTTTTTTTTTTTTTTGTATTTTTAGTAGAGACATGGTTCACCATGTTGGCCAGGCTGGTCTCAAACTCCTGATCTCAGGTGATCCACCGACCTTGGCCTCCCAAAGTGCTGAGATTACAAGTGTGAGCCACCACATCCAGCCTATGAATTTATATTTTAAGCAGTTATCATAGTTCTACAAATTTCCAGAATAATGTTTTATACACCTGGAAAGATAAAATAATTGGATAGTGGATTTTTGTCTAGGAATACAGTTGCTGAAATTAGGAAATTAAAATAACACATGCTTATACTAAAAATTATCCATTACTTATATGAAATTCAGTTTAATTGGGCATCCTGTAGTTTATCTGGCAACCCAACCCAACCCCACCGTATGGGTATTGCCAGCATGGGAACTGTTAGAATTGAGGGTAAGTGTGAAATTGGCAGACAGAGAAGGAAACTGCAAGAAGAGGTCTTGGATCCTATCAGCAGCATCACTTAGCCATTCAGACACTTTGTGACAACCTAAAAGGAGAGGAGGGAGTGAGATTTTTGTATGAAGTAAGAAATTCACTTGTTTGTACATGAACAACATATGCGAGCCTGCTTTGAAGACTGAAGTTCTTGGCCTTCCAGTTTGTAAACCAGTTCTATCTGGGTAGCTTGCAACCAAATTGTGCTGTGGAGGAGTGGGACTCAGGAAGCACGGGCACCCTGAAATAGGTGGATGTGGTCTGTGGAAAAGGGGGAAGCACACACTAGGGTTCCACCGTTAAGAAAATGAACTTTTGCTGAGTTATCAAAGTGAGTACTTGCTATTTTCAGGATAGCCATACCACAAACACATACTTACAGTAAAATTCAAGTTGGTAACTGACCAACTTGACTAAATGACTGACCTCTAGTTTATCTATACCTTACTGGAACAATAGGGCTTACTAAGCAATGCCAAGGAAAGAAACTTCCAAGTGGCTTCTTCTTACTCTACATAAAAGAATAAACTATTTTAAAAGACTTTTGGCAAGTCCAGTGTTTATACTACCATAAGTCTTACCTTTCTGTTTTAAAACAAGCTTGGCAGGACAGTTACGTGGAAATAAGTTGTCAGTGTTTAGTCAGAGTGGTAGCACTTGTGTCTGGAATTCTTCATTCTTTTCCTCACTCCCCAAGGCTAACCTACCCTGTGAGGCTGTCTCCAACCCGAGTCCTGACCAAGTGACCATGCTGCTAAGCTGCTTGATAATAGTTTAATATCAGTAAAGGCACACAAGTTTAAAATTATTTGACATATTAATGCTATCAGTTAATGACTTACAAATAGCATCTTTGGTTTCTAGGTGTTGACAAAGATTTTCTAACTTACCAAAATCTAGCCATGCTCCTCTGTACCCCCTTCTTGATTAGGCCTTGACTTCCTATCAGAACTATAGATTCTCAACACCAATGATTTCATCCACTCATGCCTCACATTAAAGGACTTACACAAACACTAGAATAATTTCTAACAGCTCAAGGCCATGTCCCTAGGACTACCCTACCCCACTTAGGATGCCTGCCTGAGGAGGCTCAAGGCTGCCAGGAGGGTTTACTATTTCTTCTAGCCATTACCCTGGAGCTAGGCCCAACCACCCTTTCTTAGAGATTTACTAAAAGCTTACAATTGTGAATCCTTGCCCTGTAACCTTTGATTAAATATATGCACTTCCTACAGCTCAAGAGTGTCTTTCTCAAGGACCTGAGAGCCATTCTTCTAAAAAGTAACCATCAGGAGAGATAGGGCCTCTGTCTTTCGGTGTCTGGGCAGATAGAATCCTAACACCTATAATTGCCTAATCAACATTTATGTTGACCAACCCTTTGTAATTTTTCATTTCTCTGACTTCACTGAGCCTGCTCTCACCCCCTCCCCTTTCTACTCTCATTCCTCTTCTAAAATACCCAGCCTTCTCTGTACAAATCAAGGTTGAGTTTAGTTCACACTGCACTCCCTTCCCTATTGCAATAGTGTATTAGTGGTTCAAATCTGTCCTCCCCTCTTTAACTAGCATCTGGCTTCCTTTATCTCTGGCAGTGTGAAGAAGTTGGAAATTGCAAGGAACATGGGAAGGAGATGGCTTGGTGTAGGCATCTTTTATTTTTAAAATCACATTGCATAGAGGTGGCTGTCTGTTCTGCTCATCCTCCTAGAACAGACCTTTGATGTGTCTTGCTATATGTAGGAGACTGGGACTAGAAGGTCACCCTGTTCAGCTGTTTTCAGATTATCATTAGGTTGTAAATGGAATCCATTAAAAAATTATATGGAATGCACAAAATAAAGCAAGTGAAGGCAGAATTGCTCTTATGGAAACAGGGGTAGGAAATCTAGAATCGTATTTACTCCTTCTTTTCTCTTTACACTTATTTGGGGAGTCTCAGAATCATTAAGAACAACTGGGAGGGTAAAACACAAGTTTGCAAGAGAACTAGTTTCCTCCGTTTCAGAGTTCTTTCCATTCTGGCAGCTCAATGGACTCAGCAGCTCTCGGGGGCAGTGGCTTGAGTGTGTTGGGCTTATTTCCTAAATAAGAAATACTACCTACAATGGGATAAAGGACCCACAGGGACTCTACGAGTGGGGAATTAGAGGACACAGCTTGTGTAATTCTGGCAGAAGGGCTAGGCATGAAGTCAGAGCAGGAGATGACTCAGAAATCCTGATGCTTACAGACATTACCCTGTGGCTACTGGCATCACTGCGATGAACTTTGCCTGAGGTCTATAATGTGATTTACAATAATTATTCTATTCCCTTACCCCCTAACTTGACAAGATGAACAAGTTAATGTTATTAGCTCCTCAAATTGGAAGATGATAATTATTAGGTGGGTCCATTGGGAGTAGGCTGGGGTGAGTTGTTATCAAATCAGAAGGAGTTATCAATAGGGCACTATTAATCAATTAGAATTGAATGTAAGCTATCAGAATTTGCCTTTTCATGATGTATACAGCACATGTTTACATAACAAAGTCTTCAAAAAGATAAAATTAGGAAGACATCCAGATAACAGAAATTTGGAGAGGCCTTGATATCATATTATGATTGAGAAAGAAAAAACACATAGACATTCACATCAGGAAGGAATGACTACATCCAGTTATGGCAGCAAAGCTATGTGTTGATAGATATTGTGAGAATGAATCAGTGATTGGGCACTGTGGCTAGGATAGAAAGGGTGACCCTGAGAGCCGTAATGCTCTTGTGTGCAACAGCCATGAAGAAATCTTATCTGGACTTGATACCGACCCGTTGTGTATTTCCATATTTTTTCTCTCTTTTCTCTCTTTTTCCTCCTCTCTTTTCCTTTTCTCTTTCAACCTCGTGTTGAAAAAAACCTGAAGTTTGCTTGCAGAAATGAATGAGATTTGTGAGTTATGATGAATTGGAATTATTTGCAATCAAATGGAAAGTAGTAACAACAGGTGTGGATGGATGTAGCTCACACGTAACATGTGGTGAATTGAGGAAGCTGGTAGAAGTTTGGGGTGTGATTGACAGGTTTAAAGGTAGCAGAAATAGAGTAGTTGCTTTTGGCATTTTAGATTTTTAAATAATACTTTGCTCAGGCCACGCATTAGTTAGTCAGACACAGAGTTGGAACCATATTTGGAACCTTCTGAGCCTCCATGTATGCTTGTTCATCGTTCTTATGTTAGGGTGACAAGGTTCGGAGCTAAAACCAGAGAGAGAACGCTGCAGCAGAAGCCTCTTCCAGACCCACTGTGTCAGTTCTGAACTGAGGCGTTTTCTGTCCACAGCCATATGCAGTGTGAACAGGCCACAGATGTACATCAAGTGAGTGGGTGAAATAACGTTTGGTGGGAAACGATGACAGTTTTATGGCATTAGTCCTTGAAGCCCCAGGTGCACTTATTCATCTTTTGTATATTTTAAGCTGTTAGCCTTGGGGATATTTCAGCCTGTTTGCATCTGTATTTTAAAGATGAGCCCTGGAGTGAATCAGTGAGGGAAGCGAGTCATACCCGAACTAGGAGAAGAAATGAGTGGATCTTTGTAGGAGAAGAGATAAGTGGATCTAGTCATCCCTGAACAAGGAGAATATATCAGGGTAATGAAGAGACCTAGGGAAGGCTGTCCTTTCCTTTTGACCAGCCAGCTGTCTGACCTTCCTGCATCTGCCTTAAAGCCAACTTTGGCCTGGGTAGCTTGCACCAAGCTTTGCATACGCCCCTTGGATGTCAGGATGCTATACCTGGATTATCCTGGCCAGAGCATGAATTATAATTCCTGAGCTCAGCGTATTCTACCCTTTGACTTTTCTGTTAGGGATTTTGACTGTTCTGTTTCTGACTTTTTGATGAATCATGTCTCCTTGACAGAGTGAAGGCTCTTTACTTTAAATGACTCATAGCCGTATCTGTATATAACCACTGAGTAATAAATAACTCATAGCCATAGCTACATGTGGCCACTGAATTGAGTGCTTAATAATTGTGTTGCTATAAATTTGAGTGAATATATTTTGGTCAATTATGTGGTTGTGACTATAAAGATAGCTAATAATCTTTATTAGCATTTGGATACTGTTGATTTTTTTCTTGTAATTTTATAACTTCCATTTCCCTGTGGTACATATGCAGTATGGAATACTATGCAGCCATAAAAATAATAACATCATGTCCTTTGCAGCAGCATGGATGCAGCTGGAACCCATTATCCTAAATGAATTAATGTGAAAAACAGACAACCAAATATCCCATCTTCTCATTTATAAGTGGGATCTACTTATAAGTAGCTGGACACACACAGACGTAAAGATGGAAACAATAGATACTGGGGACTCCAGAGAGAGAGAAGGAGGGGAGCAAGGGCTAAACAACTTCTTGTTGGGTACTATGTTCACTCTCTGGACAGGATCAATAGAAGCCCAAACTTCAGCATCATGCAGTGTATCCCTGTAACAAACCTGCTTATGTACTCCCTGAATCTAAAATTTAAATTTAAATTCAAAAAAATTCCATTTTTGGACTTAGGCTTAAATTTCTAGAACTTTTCCCACCTCTAAATTGTCATTATACAAAGTATGTTTAATAGTAGCTGGAATATTTATTTAAATCTACACACTAACAGCAACCACGGGGAATGCAGTTTAGGTAATATTTTCTTTTATCCAACAGCTAGAGTGACATGCGCAGAACAATGAGCAAGCACCTTAAGACCTTGGACTTGTTAGAGATTCAGAGTGAGTTTCAAAGCAGGAAAAGGCAGGAACGTGGGTAGCATTTCTATAAAATAGCTATTGAAGCAGGGTAGCTTAGGAAAGATGATTGTTGTAGAAACACAATCAGTGAAATAATCTGGTAGAAAGACTATTCCTTAAAATTCTTATACTCCCATAGAATTTACTTCTAAATCACACTGCCCTTAGACTTGAGCAAGGATATTCCCTCCCCAGCCCAGCATTTCAGAGGATCCTAATTAAACCCTCCTCTTGCCTTCCCCTTCCCCATAGGGTGAGGATTCTGTAAGTCCAAGTAATCATATCCCCTAACCCTCCCATGGTCTGGGTATCTGGACTCTCGAATTTCCTGCCAGGATAGTCCATAACCAAGACACAGGTCTATCCTTCAGAGGGAAGTTTGCATTCCACACAAAGGGAGGCCAAGGGGCAGGGAATGTGAATGGATGACAAACCGTGGTGTCCATAAGTAAGTTGGCAAATCTCAGTGAAAGAAGTTGGCATGAAGAGAAGGAGGGGTAGGCTACAACCTGGGGCTCAGGTTCTTCTGGACCAGTAAATTCTGGTGCAGGGCTTTTCTTACGTGCTTTGGATATATTATCTCATTTAATTCTGCAGAATACTTCAGGGTAGTGTTCTACTATCACATTATGGGACAGGGAAATGAGGCTCAGGGGAGTTAAGTGACAGACCCGAGGCAACTGATTTAGTAAGAAGTTGAGCTGAGATTAAACCTAAGGTGATTGAGCTCTAAAGTGTGTGTGTTTTTCTACCTTGTTATGCTGCCTGTGATCAGTATCTTTGGTTTTATACTTTCCCAGTTCTTTCCAGAACCTAACCTGGTGCTTGACACATGGTGACATGTAATAAATATTTACTGAGTAACTAACAAAACAGACTATTTATTCACCTTTACTAGTTATTTATTATTTATTATTTATTTATTCACCTTTACTGTTAATGGTATATACAATATAACAGTGGTGAGGAATTTCATGTCAAATATACTGAAAGGGACATTTCACTCCTGATCCATATGTACTGGATGGATGTGTTGATCTCCTTATGGCCATGTAGCTTATGGGCTCATCTCTCCATTTGTCAGTTTGGTAAATTGCTGCAAATGTTCTGTCTATCAAGGACTCAAATGTCCCAGAACAAACTTTTATTCAAAGAAAATATTAATAAACACCATATATGCTGCTATAGTCCAAAATGTTTTTTTTTTCTTATTTAAAAATGGCACCAACTCTGAGAATTAAGGTGATTCAAGAAGTTATGAGAATGCCAGTTTCACAGGAGTTGATTGGCAGAGTCCCTCTCTTGGTGTGGCCCCGTTCTCGGCTTGTCTGGGCTGTAGTTCTTCCACGTGCGTGGGCTGCCCATGCTGGTCACTCCTGGAATGGTCAGTGTGCTGCCCTGGAGCTTGGTTTTTCCCTGTGCTCACTCCCACTTATCATGGATGCCAAGACCATTCTCTGCTGTTGGCAGAAAGTCATGGAACATACTTCCCTAATCCTGCTATAGGCTCATTTTGGTCTTTTCCCCATGGGTTCCCATTAGTACCCTTAATTGTTTGGGCTTATTTGTCTGTCTTCCTTGCTAAACTGTAGGCTCATTTGTGGACAGGCTTTGTGTCTCTCTTGTTTACCATTGTATCATCACATCTAACACAATGCCTGGTACGTAGAATACTTAATGAATATTTACAGAATGACAATGGACTACCATCATAATTGAGTCTAACTACTTTTTCAAAAAAGTTCTAGCATGAAGGTAATCAGATCAAAGTTTCCTTTCACAAAAAACTTGCATTTCCCTCTGCTGTAATTGTATCTACCTGCTTGGAGACTCACCAAGAGTGTGATCACTGTGTATCCTTCCAGAGTGACTTTTTTTTTATCTCATTTAGAACTATTTGTTATTGTGATTCTCTTAAGCAAATGGTTTTGCCCACGCAGAGCTGTTTGCTCACTGACACAGGCTTAACTGGTTAAAGAACTCACAGGTTGTTTCTCACCATTAATGGCTCTTATGTTATTTTACCATCAATTATACCTCATTTCTACTTCTATCTTTACAACTGCAGGCTTTGGTCATTTTAAAAGTCATTCAAGTTTAGATTGCATTGACATTAAATGAAATCATAGAGGACAAACAACTATGTATTTTCACTGAGAGTGGGCACAGTAAAACGTTCCCAGGCTTTCTCTCCTACTTTTAGATAGGTTTTTTTCAGAAGCTTCCTATCTCCCTAAGAAGTCTGAGAGTTATCACAATTTCTTTACCCTCTGCTTACATATCCCATCCCATAGAAAGCCATTTAATAGAATCTATTGTAGCAGAGGCAAAACTTTACCTCTGCTCTCTTGGAGTCCCAAGTAGACCTGATAATGAAATTGACATAAGGTAGATTAATAGGTATATTAGTCCATTCTCATTCTGTTAATAAAGACGTACTTGAGACTGGATAATGTATAAAGGAAAGAGGTTTAATTGACTCACAGTCTAAAGGTCTGAGGAGGATTCAGGAAACCTACAATCATGGTGGAAGAGGAAGCAAATATGTCCTTCTTCACATGGTGGCAGCAAGGAGAAGTGCTGAGTGAAGCAGGGGAAGTGCCCTTTATAAAACCATCAGATCTCATGAGAACTCACTCACTAGTGCAAGAACTGCATGGAAGTAACCCCCTGCCCATGATTCAATTACCTCCTACTGGGTTCCTCTCATGACACATGGGGATTATGGGAACTACAGTTTAAGATGAGATTTGGGTGGGGACACAGCTAAACCATATTAGTAGGATAAAAGCACATAAGTTTTACATAACACAGGAGCCCTCATAAGGAAATGAAGACCCAAACAAGTGGCCAAACCTAAATGCTTTTATACTAGGTTGAACAAAGAAAAGACAATTGTCAAAAAGTAAGTAAGTTATGTGGGAAGACTAAAGGAAGATCAATAAGAGTTATTTTAACAAGGTCTGTGTGTACAGAATTCTCTTAGTTGTGACGCCCCATCAAAGAATGTTTCTTTTCTCCTGGCAGAAAGACAGCAACTTTCACATGTGAGTTTTTATCTCCTGTTTTCAGGGGAAAAGGGAAAAGATTAGACTGCCGTTTTGCATCTGCTGTTATTCAAGTGCCCTTAGCTCATACTAATCCTTATACCAAAATGGCATATTCTGGGGTGCATATTCTGCCATCCTTCACTACTAAATAACAGAACATATGCTTACCTATGTACTAGCTATTTCATTTCTGGTATATGCCAAACAGAAACATATATGTGTGAGCCAAAAAAAAAAAAAATCTCCAAAATCTTTATACCAGCATTATTTGTAATAGTCCAAATGGAAAACAATCTAAGTTTCCATCAACAGAAGAATGCATACCTAAACTGCCATATAGCAAATATATAGTGGAATATTATACAGCAATGAAGATGAAACAGTAGTTTTACTGCTATAGGCAACAATATAGATGAATATCACAAACACAATGTTGACTAAATCAATTAAAAAAGAGTACATAATGAATGATTTGATTCCATTTGTATAAAGTTCAAAATTGGTCAGATAATATTGCCATTTGGGGGATAAGAACTGGGACCCTGTCTTTTTCCCTTGGAGAGCCAGAAGAATGGACTCTTCTCAGAAACAGTGACCAAAACTTCATAAAACTGCAGAAAAGTCTCCTTTCCCCAAAACATTATTATTTACTTATCTAGGTGCTGCCAACCACACCTCATTGTGTCCCTTTAGTCATTGTATGGAAGGAAGTCAAATTGCCTTAGTCTCCCAGTGACTAGAGCTAGATATCCAGCCATATGAACAGTTTGTTAAAACCAAGACTCTGAATTCTAAAGCTCAATAAGGAGGGTTGAACTTTTGTGAAAAAAGGCTGGTGACAATTGTCTGAGGTCAGAGGAAAGATTCTATCATCATCATTGTCATGATCATAATTATTATTTTGATTTCTTTACTCATATCTTTAAAAATTATAGTTGTATAATCTATTATGTTAGGTTTAACAGAAATGTAGAAAAAACATAAAAATCATTTGCTCAGTGTGATGCATTTTCATATACTTAATATATCCATGTAACTTCCATGTAAATGTTTGTGATATTCATCTATATTGTTGCCTATAACAGTAAAACTACTGTTTCATTTTCATTGCTGTATAATATTCCACTATATATTTGCTATATGGCAGTTTAGGTATGCATTCTTCTGTTGATGGAAACTTGGATTGTTTTCCATTTGGACTATTACAAATGATGCTGGTATAAAGATTTTTGTAGATTTGTTTTGGCTCACACATATAGGTTTCTGTTTGGCACATACTAGAAACAAAGTAGCTAGTACATAGGTAAGCATACGTTCTGTTATTTAGTAGTGAAGGATGGCAGAATATGCAACCCAGAATGTGCCATTTCTGTTACAAGGATTAGTTTGAGTGAAAGGCACTTGAATAACAGCAGATGAAAAAAGGGCAGTCTAATAATTTTCTTTTTTTCCCCCCTGAAAACAGGAGATAAAAACTCACATGTGAAAGTTATTCTCCTTCTACCAAGAGAAAAGAAACATTCTTTGACAAGGAGTCATAGCCATAAGAATCCTGTACACACGGACCTTGTTAAAATAATTCTTATTGATCTTCCTTTAGTCTTCCCACATAATGTAGTTACTTTTCCACAATTGCCTCTCTTTGTTCAACCAAGTGTAACAGCATTTAGGTTTGGCCACTTGTTTGGGTCTTCATTTCCTTATGAGGGCTCCTGTGTCATGTAAAAGTTATGTACTTTTCTCCTATTGATCTATCGTATGTCAATTTCATTATCAGGTCTACCTGGGACTCCAAGAGAGCAGTGATAAAGTTTTGCCTCTGCTACAGTAGGTTCTATTAAACGGTTTTCTATGGTGTGGGATATGTAAGAGGGGATGAAGAAATTGTAATAACTCTCAGACTTCTTAGGGAGATAGGAAGCTTCTGAAAAAGACCTATCTAAAAGTATGAGAGAAAGTCTGGGAACTTTTTACTGCGTCCACCTCAGTGAAAATACATAGTTTTTTGTCCTATATAATTTGATTGAATGTCAATGCAATCTAAACTTGAATGACTTTAAAAATGACCGAAGTCTGTAGTTGTAAAGTTAGAAGCAGAAGTAAGGTATAACTGATGGTAAAACAATATAATATCTGTTAATGGTGAGAAACAATCTGTGAGTTCTTTAACCAGTTAAATCTGTGTCAGTGTGCCAACACCTCTGTGTGGGCAAAACCGTTTGCTTAAGAGAATCGCAGTAACAAATAGTAGTCTAAATGAGATTAAAAAGTCATAACAAACATATACGTGATGGAATGTTTTCGGTGAAATTGGGTCACTTGACTGGTTGTTCTTCCTTACTTAATTCTTAAAATTTTCTGATGGCCTAAGAGTGCAATTTTCTGAATTTAGCTCATCATATTTTAGGAAAAACATAGGGCAAAATTTAAGTTGCTGAATTAAAGTGTCTAATGTTATCCCTGATTTTAGGCAAGTCCTTATACTTATCTTCACTGTTACCTTTAAAGGAGAGTCAGAGATACCTATCAGAATGGTTAAATAAAAAATAATGACAACAGCAAATGCTCGCAAGGATGTGGAGAAACTGGGCCACTCATACACGGATAATGGGAATGTAAAATGGTACAGCCACTCTGGAAAACAGTTTGGCAGTTTCTTAAAAAACTAAACATGTAAATTCTATACTATCTAGTAAATGCACTCCTGGGCATTTATCCCAGAGAAATAAAGACTTCTGTGTTCACAGAAAAACCTGTATGTAAGTGTTTGTAACAGTCTTATTTATAATCGCCTAAAACTGGAAGCAACACAGATGTCCTTCAGTGGTGAATGATTAAATGTGGTACATCTATACTGTGGAATACTACTTAGCAATAAAAGAAACAAACTATTGATACACTCCATGATCTAGATGAATCTTGAGAGAATTATGCTGAATGGAAAAAGCCAATCCCCAAGGATCACATACTCTATGATTCAAATTATATAACATTGTCAAATGACAAAATTATGAAATGAGAAACAGATTAGTATACATTAGTAGTTGCTAGGGATTAAGAAGGGAAGGAATAGGAGGAAACTGGATGTGGCTATTAGAAAGGCAACATGGGAGAGCCTGCTGATAATGGAACTGTTTTATATCTTGACCATATCAATGTCAATATATTGGTTGTGATATTGTTACCATTAGGGAAAACTGGGTAAAAGATACACTGATTTTGTATTTTTTTTATAACTGCATGTGAATCTACAATTATCTCAAAATAAAAAAAATAAAAAATAAAGTACAAGAGAGGTAAAGTTCTATGTAGTTTCTCTTAGATAAATTCTTTTTTTTTTTTTAAACACAGTTACCTATCCATTTCTTAAATCTTATAGATTGTTATCAAAGGAAGGCCACTGTCCCTGCTTTCCATTAAGGATGATATCAATCATCAAAGACATCTACAAAGTTTCTGAAATTCTTCATGCAGACTTTCAGAGTACCATTAGTTCATATTATTTTACCTGTAGGGATATGTGCAATCAGGCACAAATCTTAGATCTTTAAGAAGCAGTATTTTTGAACTGCTGCTAAATAAGTGGGAGGTTGGT
Organism: Rhinopithecus bieti; assembly: GCF_001698545.2. NCBI lineage: Eukaryota > Metazoa > Chordata > Mammalia > Primates > Cercopithecidae > Rhinopithecus > Rhinopithecus bieti. The sequence continues at coordinate 5,760,706 of NW_016805931.1, read as the reverse complement.
TGAGATTGTTTTCCCCTTATAATTGCTTTTCTTCTGTCCCGGAAGAACCTGTCAGACCAGTCATTAAGTTCTATGAAGTTTACCTATTGTTTAGTTCTCATTTGACTTAGGTGGTTCAGGGATCAGCTTAGGAAATAACAGAGGCAATGTAATGAATCTTAGTGGGAATAAAGTGACTGAGACCTTTGGCTTGTTTTTAAGGCTTAGAATGTAATATCCATTCTCTAGTTCCATGACTCCCCCAGTGCAATTATTTTTGAAATGCTGTAACTCATATCCTGGGGAGCCTCACCATGTTCTTTTAGTTTTTTCCCCTTCTATGTCATTGTGCACAGGATCTTCCAGCTTTTGGGTTACCATGTCTTTGAGTTTTCTAGTCTGAATAAAATCTCTTTAGAAATCATTTTTTCTGAGACCTATAGTTGACTATACTTTGTTTTCTGTTGTTTCATAGGATTATCTCACAAATCCTACTGTGAAACCATATGAGGTTCACAGTAACCATATGAGGCAGAGGTATTATCACCTCCATTTTATAGAGACTTAAGGAAGCTAAATACTTTGTCCCTGGACATGTATGCGACGGGACCAGAATTTGAGTTCAGGAAGCTAACTTCACAGTCTACACAGTTCCCCTCTCTTTTATTTTTGTCTTTGTTTTGAGATGGAGTCTCACTCTGTCATCCAGGCTGGAGTGCAGTGGCACCATCTTTGCTCACTGCAGCCTCTCCTTCCTGGGTTCAAGTCATTCTCCTGACTCAGCCTCCCTAGTAGCTGGGACTACAGGTGCACACTACCACATCTGGAGTTAGCCTCTCTTTGTACAATACAGCATCTTTGAGTTAGGATTGACAATTCTGTTCTTTCAAGAGACACTTTTGGAGACCTGCCATCTTTTAGGCACTGTGCTGGGTCCTATGGATAATAAACTACTGAACATGATGCAGAGGTGCTCCTAGTTTATTACAAGGACAGATGTTAGGTGCATTGTGAAAAATAAAATGTTAGACAAACAGTCTCTTACAGTCTCAAAAATATTCAAATTCAGACTGTTTTAGAGACAGCACATCCCTGAGAACAAAATAGTAAATAGTCAATTTATTTATTTGTTCATTCACTCAACAAAAATTCTTTTGAGTGTTTGTAATATGTTGGGTGCTAAGCTAGGCCTTGGAGATAGATTGGTGTAGGAAACAGATGAGGTCTTGTCCTTATAAAGCTTATTTAACTTTTAGTGAGGCATACACTTAATCAAGTGTTCATAGAAATAAACAGAAAATTGGAGCTGACAAGCACCGTCAAAGACAGACACATGGTGCTACCAGAGGAAATTAATCAGAGAGTCAGTTCTTGTCAGGGCCATATTACCTCAGAGGGAATAGCTGAGAACTAAATAGGCATTAACTAGGTAAAGAATGGGAGCAGAGGGCAGAGGAGACAAAATCCCTGTAGCAGGTCAGGGTACTGAAATTCTGATGAGTGAGAGAATGCCAGAGAGGCTGTGGGGTTGAGGGCATGGTAATCATGCTAATTGAAGCCAAGAGACATCCAGAGGCCAGACAAAGCAAGGCTTTGGAGTGGTAGTAAGGATATTTAATCCCAAGAACAAAGGAAAGTCACTGAAAATAATTGAGTGACAAAGTCATATTTGTTATTTAGACAGCTCTTTTTAGTTCAGCACATAAGCATTGGTGAGAAGCCAAGGTATGCTGGGGAAAGACCAGCAGAGAATTGCTGAAGTATCTGGCCTTGTAACTTCTAGAGCTTGGACTAGAGCTGTGGTGTGAAGATAGAGAGAAGTGGAGGGGTATCAGATGTAGTTAGGAGGTAAATGGGAAGAAATCAGTGACAGATTGAACAAAAGTCGGGGGAACAAAAGTGTAAGGATGATACTAAGTTTATCTGACAGTCGGTGGTACCATTGACTGGGATAGGGACATTGGAAGCAGATCAGATTTGCAAGGCAGATTTTGAATTCAATTTTGGATATGTTTGGTTTGGGGTGACTTTGATAGGGACAAAAGAAACATCAAGTAGACACTTAAATCTATGTCTGGATCCTAGAGTGGAGGTCCTCACTGGAGATACACCTGTGTGTATCATAAGTGTTCAGGTGGTACATGACATCATGGCCATGGATGCCACTGCCTAGAGAAATACAAAAGAGTGACAAGAAAGGAGAGCCTGGAACCAAGCTTTAAGGAACTTAATCTCACAGCTGTGTGAAGGAAGATCAACCTCCAGAGGAGATGGAAGAATATCACAAAAGTTAGGAAGAGTTACAAAAATATAAGGAAGATGTAATTTGATAAAGATGGGATGGTCAGCAATATAAAGTGCTGCTTAAATAACAGGTTTGAACCAGTTCTTTGGAGTTATTGACATGGAAGTCATTGGCAACTTTAGCAAAAGCTATTTTATGAGGAAAAAGGTAGACTAGAGTAGAGTGAAGAGTGAGTGAGGGCTGGGAAACTGGATGCAATGAGAATAGAGACACGAGACTTGTAAGAAGAGAAGAACAGGACATGTAGGATTTGGGGAAGATTTTCTAGATGAGATGGAAGAGACTTGAGTATGTTTAAAAGCCATTGGTAAAGACTTAATTGACAGGGATCTAACAGCTATTTGAGAGAGAAAATAGGTAATGGGTAGTGTTAGCTCATGAGAAGGGGACTAGGCAGAAAGGGATTTGCAGAAGTGCCCTTAATTGCTTGGTTGGTATGGGGAAGATGAGAGTTCCCCTCCTAGGAATTCTATCTTCCTGTAAAGTTGGAGACAGTATTATTGGCTGAAGGTGAGGGGACAGGAAAGAGAGGTAAAGGTGTGAAAAGAGCTGAAAAAGTTTGAAATATGTTAGAGAATTTTTTTTTTTTTTGCGTATGTATGTGTGTGTGTGTATGTGTGTCCATATGTATTCAGTGTTTAGCTCCCACTTGTGAGAACATGCAGCATTTGGTTTTCTGTTCCTACATTCATTCGCTTAGGACAATGACCTCCAGCTTCAACCATGTTGCTGCAAAGGACATGATCTCACTTTTTAGGCTGCATAGTATTCTATGATGTATATATAGCACATTTTCTTTATGCAGTCCACCACTGATGGACATTTAGTTTGATTCCATGTCTTTGAATAGTGAATATTCATGTGAATAGTGCTGTGATGAACGCATGCATGCATGTGTCTTTATGGAGGAATTATTTATATTCCTTTGGGTATAAACCCAATAATGGGGTTGCTGGGTTGAATGGTAGTTCTGACTTAAGTTCTTGCAGAAATTGCCAACCTGCTTTCCACAATGGCTGAACTTCTAAATTGCATTCTCACCAGCAGTATGTAAGTGTTCCCTTTTATCTGCAACCTTGCCAGCATCTGTTACTTTTTTGACTTTTTAATCATAGCCATTCTGACTGGTGTGAGATAGCATCTTATTGTGGTTTTGATTTGCATTGGTCTAATGATTAGTGATGGTGAACATTATTACATATTTGTTGGCTGTGTGTATGTTTTCTTCTGAAAAATGTCTGTTCATGTCCTTTGCCCACTTTGTGATGGGGCTGTTTTTCGCTTGTTAATTTGTTTAAGTTCCTTATAGATGTTGTATATTAGACCTTTGTCAGATGCATAGTTTGCAAATATTTTCTCCCATTCTGCAGGCTGTCTCTTTAGTATATTGATAGTTTATTTTGCTATGCAAAAGCTCATTAGTTTAATTAGATACCATTTGTCAATTTTTAATTTTTGTTGCAATTGCTTTTGGCATCTTTGTCATGAAATCTTTGCCAAGACCAAAGTCCAGAATGGTATTTTGTTGGTTATCTTCCAGCGTTCTTATAGTTTTAGGTTTTACATTTAAGTCTTTAATTCATCTTGGGTTAATTGTTGTATATGATATAAAAAAGAGGTCCAGCATCAATCTGCATAGGGCTAGTCAGTTATCCTAGCACCATTTATTGAATAGGGAATCCCTTCCCCATTGCTTGCCTTTGTTGACTTTGTCAAAGATCAGATGATTTTATGTGTGTGGTATTATTTCTGGGCTCTCTAGTCTGTTCCTTTGGTCTATATGTCTGTTTTTGTACCTGTATCATGCTGTTTTGGTTACTGTTGACTTGTATAGTTTGAAGTCAGATAATATGATGCCTCTAGCTTTATTCATTTGCTAAGAATTGCCTTAGCTATTCAGGCTCTTTTTTGGTTCCATATGAATTTTAAATGGGTTTTCAAATTTTTTGAAAATGTCATTCGTAGTTTGACAGGAATGGCATTGAATCTGTAAATTGCTTTGGGAAGTATGACCATTTTAACAATATTGATTCTTCCTATGCGTGATTGTGGAATTTTTTTTATTGGTTTGTGTTATCTCTGATTTCTTTGAGCATTGTTTTGTAATTCTCATTGTAGAGATTTTTCACCTCCCTGGCTAGCTGTATTCCTAAGTATTTTATTTATTTTGTGACTGTTGTAGGATTGTGTTCTTGATTTGGTTCTCAGCTTGGATGTAATTGGTGCATAGAAATGCTACTGATTTTTGAATATTGATTTTGTATACTGAAACTTTGCCAAAGTTATCAGATCTAGAAGGTTTTGGGCAGAGACTATGGGGTTTTCTAGGAATCAAATCATACTGTCGGCTGGGCGCAATGGCTCACACCTATAATCCCAGCACTTTGGGAGGCTGAGGCGGGTTGATTGCCTGAGCTCAGGAGTTCGAGACCAGCCTGGGCAACATGGTGAAACAAAATACAAAAAATTAGCTGGACATGGCAGCACGTGCCTGTAATCCCAGCTACTTGGGAGGCTGAGACAGGAGAATCACTTGAACTCAGGAGGCGGAGATTGCAGTGAGCCAAGATCGTGCCGCTGCACTCCAGCCTGGGTGACAGAGCAAGACTCCATCTCAAAAAAAAAAAAAAAAAAATCATACTGTCTGCATACAGATAGTTTGACTTCCTCTCTTCTTATTTGGATGCCTTTTATTTTTTTCTCTTGCCTATTACTCTGGCTAGGAGTTCCAGTACTGTGTTGAATAGAGTAGTGATATTTGGCATCCTTGTCTTGTGCTGGCTCTCAAGGGGAATACTTCTAGCTTTTACCCATTCAGTATGATGTTGGCTATGGGTTTGTTATAGATGGTTCTTATTATTTTGAAGTTTGTTCCTTTAATGCCTAGTTTGTTGAGGATTTTTAAAATGAAGTGATGCTTAATTTTATTGAAAGCTTTTTCCTCATCTATCAAGGTGATTATGTAGTTTCTGTTTTTAGTTATGTTTATGTGATGAATCACATTTGTTGATTTATGTATTTTGAACTAACTTTGTATCCCAGGGATAAAGTCTGCTTAATTATGCTGAATTAGCCTTTTAATGTCCTGATGGATCCAGGACAGAATTTGCTAGTATTTTGTTGAGGAGTTTTGCACCTATGTTCATCAAGAATATTGGCCTGATGTTTTCTTTCCTTCTTCTGTTTCTTCCAGGCTTTGGTATCAGAATGATGCTGGCCTTGTAGAATGAGTTAGGGAGGAGTCCCTCCTCTTCAGTGTTTTTGAATAGTTTCAGATAGAATTGTACCAGCTGGCTCTTTATATGTCTGGTAGAATGTGCCTGTGAATCTTTCTGGTCCTGGGCTTTTTCTGGTTGGTAGGAGTTTTATTACTGATTCAGCTTCAGAACTTGTCATCGGTCTGTTCAGGATTTGAATTTCTTCCTAGTTCAATCTTGGGAGGTTGTATGTTTCCAGGAATTTACCCTGAAAAATTCTAGATTTTCTGGTTTGTGTGCATAAAGGTGTTTGTTATAGTCTCTGAGGGTTTTTTGTATTTCTGTTGGGTCGATGGTAATGTCCACTTTACAATTTCTGATTTTGTTTATTTGGATCATCTCTCTTTTTTTTGTTAGTCCAGCTAGTGCTATATCAAAATACAAAAAATTAGCTGGATTTTATTTATTCTTTCAAAAAACCAACTCCTGGATTCATTGATCTTTCATATATATATATATATTTTTTTGCATTTCAATTTCACCCAATTCTGTTCTGATTTTGGTTATTTCCTTTCCTCTGCTAGCTTTTGGGTTGGTTTGCTCTTTTTCTGTTTCCCCTAGGTGTGATGTTATGTTGTTAAATTAAAACCTTCCTAACTTTTTGATGTGAGCATTTAGATCTATAAACTTTCCTCTTAACACTGCTTTAACATTGACAAGAGAGAGATTCTGGTATATTGTATCTTTGTTCTCATTAATTTCAAATAATTTCTTTATTTCTGCCTTAATTTCAATGTTTACCCAAAAGTCATTCATGATCAGGTTGCTTATTTTCCATGTAACTGTATGGTTTTGAGTGATTTCCTTAGTACCAATGATATGGTTTGGCTCTGTGTTCCCACCCAAATCTCACCTTGAGTTGTAATCCTCATAATCCCCACAGGTCAAGGGCAGGACCAGGTGAAGGTAATTGGATGAGGTGGTTTACCCCATGTAGTTCTTGTGATAGTGAGTTCTCATGACATCTGATGGTTTTATAAGCATCAGGCATTTCTCCTGCTTGCACTCACTCCATCCTGCCACCTTGTGAAGAAGGTGCCTGCCTTCCTTTGCTTTCTGCCTTGATTGTAAGTTTCCTGAGGTCTCCTAGGAGTGCAGAACTGTGAGTCAATGAAACTTTCTTCCTTTATAAATTACCCAGTCTTAGATATTTCTTCAGAGCTGTGTGAGAATAAACTAATACAACTGATTTCTATTTTTATTAAGCTGTGGTCTGATAGTGTGGTTGGTATGATTTCCATTTTTTTTAATTTGCTGAGAATTGTTTTATGGCACATTGTGTGGTCGATTCTAGAGTATGTGCCATATGCAGGTGAGAATAATGTATATTCTGTTGTTTTTGGTTGGAGAATTCTGTAGATGTCTGTTAGGCCAATTAGGTCAAGTGTCAAGTTCAAGTCTCAAATATATGTTTGTTAGTTTTCTGCCTCAGTGATCTGTCTGGTACTGTGAATGGGGTGTTGAAGTCTCCCACTATTATTATGTGGCTATCTAAATCTCTTTGTAGGTCTCTAAGAACTTGTTTTATGAATCTGGGTGCTCCTGTGTTGGATGCATATATATTTAGGATAGTTAGGTCTTCATATTAAATTGAACGCTTTACCATTACATAATGCCCTTATTTGTCTTTTTGATCATTGTCAGTTTACAGTCAATTTTGTCTGAAATTATAATACAAATCCATGCCTTGCTTGGTAGAATTTTCTTCATTCCTTTACTTTGAGCCTATGAGTGTCACTGAATGTGAGATGGGTCTCTTGAAGACAGCATACAGTTAGGTCTTGTTTCTTTATTCAGTTTGCCACTCTATGTCTTTTAATTGGGACATTTAGCCCATTTAAACTCAAAGTTAACATTGATACATGTGGAGCTGATTCTGTCATCATGTTGTTAGCTGGTTATTACACAGACTTGATTGTGGAGTTGCTTTATAGTATCAGTGATCTATGTACTTAAGTGTGTTTTCATGGTGGTAGGTAATGTTCTTTTCTTTCTATATTTGGTACTTCCTTATGGACTTCTTGTAACACAGGTCTGGTGGTAATGAATTCCCTTAGCATTTGCTTCTCTGCAAAAGATGATACTTCTCCTTTGTTTATGAAACTTAATTTGGCCAGATATGAAATTCTTGGTTGGAATTTCTTTTTTTTAAGAATGCTGAATATAGGCTTCTGGCCTCGTCTGGCTTGTAGGGTTTCTGCTGAAAGGCCTGCTGTTAACCTGATGGAGTTTTCTTGGAAGGTGACTTGACCTTTCTCTCTGGCTACCTTCAACATTTTCCCCCCCATTTCAGCCTTGAAGAATGTGATGACTGTGTGTCTAGGGGATTATTGTGTTGAATAGTATCTCACAGGGGTTCTCTGTATTTTTTGAATTTGAATGTTAGCCTCTCTAGTGAGGGTGGGGAAATTTTCATGAACAATATTCTCGAATATGTTTTCCAAGTTGTCTGCTTTACTCTCTGTCATTCAGGGATATCAATGAGTTGTAGATTTGGTCTCTTTACATAATCCCATATTTCTTGGAGGTTGTGTCCTTTCTTTTTTAGTCTTTTTTTCTTCCTTTTTGTCTGACTGAGTTAATTCAGAGAACTGGTATTTGAACTCAGATTCTTTCCCCAGCTTGGTCTATTCTGCTGTTAATACATGTGGTCATATTATGAAATTCCTGAAAGTAGTTTTTTTTCTCTATCACATTAGTTTATTTCTTTCTTAAAATGGCCATTTCATCTTTCAGCCCCTATATTGTTTTATTTTATTCCTAAATTTCTTGGATTGGTTTTCAACTTTCTCCCGAATCTCTATGATCTTTGTTCCTATTCATATTCTGAATTCTATATCTGTCATTTCAGCCATCTCAGCCTGGTTAAGAACCATTGCTGGGGAACTAGTGCAATCATTTGGAGGTAAGAAGACACTCTGGGTTTTTGAGTTGTCAGAGTTCTTGTGATGGTTCTTTCTCATCTGTGTGAGCTGATATTTCTTCTGTCTTTGAAGTTGCTGTCCTTTAGATGGAACTTTTTGGTTTGATCTTTGATGACTTTGGGGGTTCGATTGTGGTATAAGGTGGGTTCAGTCCACTTGCTTCATTTTGGAAGATTTTAGGGGCCAAGGCTCAGCTTAGTACTTTTGGCTGCATACTCTAACTCTGGGGGACAGTACCAGGCCTCTGACCTTGTTTTCTGGTCCCTCAAGGTTAGCAACCTGCTGTGATTGAGGGGTAAAGAAGTTCCTGATCTGCTGGTCATAACATTTCAATGGGGTGTACCGGCCAAAGCACTTCACTGGAGTGATGGCAGCAGGATCCATGCTTGCTTGTGCATGTCAACAGCCACAGCAGCACAGTGAGTTGAATGCATGTTTGCTGTGATGGGGGCACTGGTGGTAATGGGGCAGTGGTATTCCTTTGCATGCTTAGGCAGTGGTGTAGTAGGGGCGTGTTGCTGGTGGAGGTGAGGTTGCCTGAAACATGGTAGTTGTGACTAGTGGGGAGTGAGTTAGCTTGAGAAGAGCCATGGAATTACTAGCCAAGATTTAGGGCCTGTTCCCATATACTTGGTAATATACATTTTCTTTTGCTAATTAAGAAATCCATGATGTATCCATATTTTGTGAAAAATCTGAGTTAACAACATCTGTATAAATAAGATGAAAGGTTTTGAAAGAAGTGAGAGGGACAAAAAATCGGTGATTTTTTTTTTGTTTTTAGACTGAGGAGGCTGGAAGAAAGGTATTCATTTGAAAATATGTGAATATTTAGATATCTCCGAGGTTTATGTATTTATTATGTGAACTAGTTGAGGGAAAAAATTTTCCTTTTATTATTTTGTTGATTTTATTCATTTATCTGTTTGCTTATTTATTATACTTTAAGTTCTGGGGTACATGTGCAGAACATATAGTTTTGTTACATAGATAACAAACCATGTGCCATGGTGGTTTGCTGCACCCATCAACCCATCACCTACATTAGGTATTTCTCCTAATGCTATCCCTTCCCTAGCTCCCAACCTCCAACAGGCCCCAGTGTGTGATGTTCCCCTTCCTGTGTCCATGTGTTCTCATTGTTCAACTCCCACTTATGAGTGAGAACATGCAGTGTTTGATTTTCTTTTCTCATGTTAGTTTGCTGAGAATGATGGTTTCTAGCTTCAACCATGTCCCTGCAAAACACAAGAACTCATCCTTTTTTATGGCTGCATAGTATTCCATAGTGTATATGTGCCACATTTCCTTAATCCAGTCTATCATTGATGGACGTTCCGGTTGATTCCAAATCTTTGCTATTGTGAATAGTGCTGCAGTAAACATACATGTGGATGTGTCTTTATAGTAGAATGACTTATAATCCTTTGGGTATATACCCAGTAATGGGATTGCTGCGTCAAATGGTATTTCTAGTTCTAGATCCTTGAGGAACTGCCACACTGTCTTCCACAATGGTTGAACTAATTTACACTCCCACCAGCAGTATAAAAGTGTCCCTATTTCTCCACATCTTCTCCAGCCTCTGTCGTTTCCTGACTTTTTAATGATCACCATTCCAACTGGCATGAGATGGTATCTCACTGTGGTTTTGATTTGCATTTCTCTAATGACCAGTGATGATGAACATTTTTTCTTATGTTTGTTGGGGCATAAATGTCTTCTTTCAAGAAGTGTCTGTTCATATCCTTTGCCCACTTTTGATGGGGTTGTTTGTTTTTTTCTTATAAATTTGTTTAAGTTCCTTGTAGATTCTGGATATTAGCCCTTTGTCAGATGGATAGACTGCAAACATTTTCTCTCATTTTGTAGGTTGCTGTTCACTCTGATGATAGTTTATTTTGCTGTGCAGAAACTCTTTAGTTTAATTAGATCCCATTTGTCAACTTTGGCTTTTATTACCATTGCTTTTGGTGTTTCAGACATGAAGTCTTTGCCCATGCCTATGCCTTGAATGGTATTGCCTAAGTTTTCTTCTAGGATTTTATGGTTTTAGGTCTTATGTTTAAGTCTTTAATCCATCTTGAGTTAATTTTGGTATAAATTTGGTATAATTTTCCAACATCACTTATTAAATAGGGAATCCTTTCCCCATTGCTTGTTCGTGTCATGTTTGTCAAAGATCAGATGGCTGTAGATGTGTGGCATTATTTCTGAGGCCTCTGGTCTGTTCCCTGGGTCCGTATATCTGTTTTAGTACCAGTACCATGCTGTTTTGATTACTGTAGCCTTGTAGTATAGTTTGAAGTCAAGTAGTGTGATGCCTCCAGCTTTATTCTTTTCGCTTAGGATTGTCTTGGCTATGAAGGTTCTTTTTTGGTCCCATATAAAGTTTAAAGCAGTTTCTTCTAATTCTGTGAAGAAAATCAATGGTAGTTTGATGGGGATAGCATTTCTATAAATTACTTTGGGCAGTATGGCCATTTTCATGATATTGATTCTTCCTATGCATGAGCATGGAATGTTTTCCCATTTGTTTGTGTCCTCTGTTATTTCATTGAGCAGTGGTTTGTAATTCTCCTTGAAGAGGTCCTTCACATCCCTTGTAAGTTGTATTCCTAGGTATTTTATTCTCTTAGTAGCAATTGTGAATGGGAGTTTATGCATGATCTATGTGTTACTGTTGTACAGGAATCCTTGTGATTTTTGCCAATTGATTTTGTATCCTGAGACTTTGCTGAAGTTGCTTATCAGCTTAAGGAGATTTTGGGTTGAGATAATGGGGCTTTCTCAATATATGATTGTGTCATCTGCAAACAGAGACAGTTTGGCCTCCTTTTTTCCTATTTGAATACCTTTTATTTCTTTCTCTTGCCTGATTGCCCTGGCCACAACTTCCAATACTGTGTTGAATAGGAGTGGTAAGAGAGGGTATCCTTGTCTTGTGCCGGTTTTCAAAGGGAATGCTTCCAGTTTTTGCCCACTCACTATGATATTGGCTGTGGGTTTGTCATAAATANCTTTTTAATGATCACCATTCCAACTGGCATGAGATGGTATCTCACTGTGGTTTTGATTTGCATTTCTCTAATGACCAGTGATGATGAACATTTTTTCTTATGTTTGTTGGGGGCATAAATGTCTTCTTTCAAGAAGTGTCTGTTCATATCCTTTGCCCACTTTTTGATGGGGTTGTTTGTTTTTTTCTTATAAATTTGTTTAAGTTCCTTGTAGATTCTGGATATTAGCCCTTTGTCAGATGGATAGACTGCAAACATTTTCTCTCATTTTGTAGGTTGCTGTTCACTCTGATGATAGTTTATTTTGCTGTGCAGAAACTCTTTAGTTTAATTAGATCCCATTTGTCAACTTTGGCTTTTATTACCATTGCTTTTGGTGTTTCAGACATGAAGTCTTTGCCCATGCCTATGCCTTGAATGGTATTGCCTAAGTTTTCTTCTAGGATTTTTATGGTTTTAGGTCTTATGTTTAAGTCTTTAATCCATCTTGAGTTAATTTTGGTATAAATTTGGTATAATTTTCCAACATCACTTATTAAATAGGGAATCCTTTCCCCATTGCTTGTTCGTGTCATGTTTGTCAAAGATCAGATGGCTGTAGATGTGTGGCATTATTTCTGAGGCCTCTGGTCTGTTCCCTGGGTCCGTATATCTGTTTTAGTACCAGTACCATGCTGTTTTGATTACTGTAGCCTTGTAGTATAGTTTGAAGTCAAGTAGTGTGATGCCTCCAGCTTTATTCTTTTCGCTTAGGATTGTCTTGGCTATAAAGGTTCTTTTTTGGTCCCATATAAAGTTTAAAGCAGTTTCTTCTAATTCTGTGAAGAAAATCAATGGTAGTTTGATGGGGATAGCATTTCTATAAATTACTTTGGGCAGTATGGCCATTTTCATGATATTGATTCTTCCTATCCATGAGCATGGAATGTTTTCCCATTTGTTTGTGTCCTCTGTTATTTCATTGAGCAGTGGTTTGTAATTCTCCTTGAAGAGGTCCTTCACATCCCTTGTAAGTTGTATTCCTAGGTATTTTATTCTCTTAGTAACAATTGTGAATGGGAGTTTATGCATGATCTATGTGTTACTGTTGTACAGGAATCCTTGTGATTTTTGCCAATTGATTTTGTATCCTGAGACTTTGCTGAAGTTGCTTATCAGCTTAAGGAGATTTTGGGTTGAGATAATGGGGCTTTCTCAATATATGATTGTGTCATCTGCAAACAGAGACAGTTTGGCCTCCTTTTTTCCTATTTGAATACCTTTTATTTCTTTCTCTTGCCTGATTGCCCTGGCCACAACTTCCAATACTGTGTTGAATAGGAGTGGTAAGAGAGGGTATCCTTGTCTTGTGCCGGTTTTCAAAGGGAATGCTTCCAGTTTTTGCCCACTCACTATGATATTGGCTGTGGGTTTGTCATAAATAGCTCTTATTATTTTGCGATACATTCCATCAATACCTAGTTTATTGAGAGTTTTTAGCATGAAGGGCTGTTGAATTTTGTCAGAGTCCTTTTCTGCATCTACTGAAATAATTATGCGGTTTTTATCATTGCTTCTGTTTATGTGATGGATTACATTTATTGATTTGCGTATGTTGAACCAGACTTGCATTCCAGGGATGAAGCCGACTTGATCATGGTGGATAAGCTTTTTGATGTGCTGCTGGATTCAGTTTGCAGAATTTTATTGAGGACTTTTGCATCGATGTTCATCAGGGATATCAGCCTGAAGTTTTTTTTGTTATATCTCTGCCAGGTTTTGGTATCAGGATGATGCTGGTCTCATAGAATGAGTTAGGGAGGAGTCCCTCCTTTTCAATTTTTTGGAATAGTTTCAGCAGAAATAGTACCAGCTCTTCTTTGTACCTCTGGTAGAATTCAACTGTGAATCCATCTAGTCCTGGGCTCTTTTTGGGTGGTAGGCTATTTATTACTTCCTCAATTTCAGAACCTATTATTGGTCTATTCAAGGATTCAACTTCTTCCTGGGGTAGACTTGGGAGGGTGTATGTGTCCAGGAATTTATCCATTTCTTCTAGATTTTCTAGTTTATTTATGTGGAGGTGTTCATTGTCTTTTCTGATGATAGTTTGTGTTTCTATGGGATCAGCTGTGATATCCCCCATATCATTTTTTTATTGCATCTATTTGATTATTCTCTCTTTTCTTCTTTATTAGTCTGTCTAGCAGTCTATTTTTTTTATCTTTTCAAAAAACCAGGTCCTGGATTCATTGATTTTTTTTGAAGGATTTTCCATGTCTCTATCTCCTTCAATTCAGCTCTAATCTTTGTTATTTCTTGTCTTCTGCTAGCTTTTGAATTTGTTTGCTCTTGTTTCTCTAGTTCTTTTAATTGTGATGTTAAGGCATTGATTTTAGATCTTTCCTGCTTTCTCTTGTGGGCATCTAGTGCTGTAAATTTCCCTGTACACACTGCTTTAAATGAGTCCCAGAGATTCTGGTATGTTGTGTCTTTGTTCTCATTGGTTTCAAAGAACATCTTTATTTCTGCCTTCATTTCATTATTTACCCAGTAGTAATTCAGGAGCAGGTTGTTCAGTTTCCATGTAGTTGTGCAATTTTGTGTGAGTTAATCCTGAGTTCTAATTTGATTGCACTGTGGACTGAGAGACTGTTTGTTATGATTTCCATTTGTTTGCATTTGCTGAGGAGTGTTTTACTTCCAATAATGTGGTCAATTTTAGAATAAGTGCAATGAGGCGCTGAGAAGAATGTATGTTCCATTGATTTGGGCTAGAAAGTTCTGTAGATGTCTATTAGTTCTGCTTATTCCAAAGCTGAGTTCAAGTCCTGAATATCCTTGTTAATTTTCTGTCTCATTGATCTGTCTAATATTGACAGTGGAGTGTTAAAGTATTCCACTATTCTTGTGTGGGAGTCTAAGTCTCTTTGTAGATCTCTAAGAACTTGCTTTGTGAATCTGGATGCTCCTGTATTGGGTGCATCTATATTTAGGATAGTTAGCTCTTCTTGTTGCATTGATCCCTTTACCATTATGTAATGCCTTTCTTTGTCTCTTTTGATCTTTGTTCGTTTGAAGTCTGTCTTATCAGAGATTAGGATTGCAACTCCTGCTTTTGTTTTGCTTTCCATTTGCTTGGTAAATATTCCACCATCCCTTTATTCTGAGCCTATGTGTGTCTTTGCATGTGAGATGGGTCTCCTGCATACAGCACACTGATGGGTCTTGACTCTTTATCCAATTTGCCAGTCTGTGTCTTTTAATTGGGGCATTTAGGCCATTTACATTTAAAGTTAATATTGTTATGTGTGAATTTGACCCTGTCATTATGATGCTAGCTGGTTATTTTGCCCATTAGTTGATGCAGTTTCTTCATAGTGTCAATGGTCTTTATACTTTGGTATGTTTTTGCAGTGGCTGGTACTGGTTGTTCCTTTCCATGTTTAGTCCTTCCTTCAGGAGCTATTTTAAGGCAGGCCTGGTGACGACAAAATCTCTCAATATTTGCTTGTCTGTAAAGGATTTTATTCTCCTTCACTTATGAAGGTTAGTTTGGCTGGATATGAAATTCTCGTTTGAAATTCTTTTCTTTAAGAATGTTGAATATTAGCCCCCACTTTCTTCTGGCTTGTAGACTTTCTGCATAGAGATCCAATGTTAGTCTGATGGACTTTCCTTTGTGGGTAACCCAATCTTTCTCTCTGACTGCACCTAACATTTTTTCCTTCATTTCAACCTTGGTAAATCTGACAATTATGTGTCTTAGGGTTGCTCTTCTTGACAAGTATCTTTGTGGTGTTCTCTGTATTTCCTGAATTTGAATGTTGGCCTGCCTTACTAGGTTGGGAAATTCTCCTAGATAGTACCCTGAAGAGTGTTTTCCAACTTGATTCCATTCTCCCCATCACTTTCAGGTACACCAATCAAACATAGATTTGGTCTTTTCACATAGTCCCATATTTCTTGGAGGCTTTGTTCATTTCTTTTTATTCTTTTTTCTCTAATCTTGTCTTTTGCTTGATTTCATTGAGTTGCTCTTCAATATCTGCTATCCTTTCTTCTGCTTATCGATTCAGCTATTGATATTTGCGTATGTTTCACCAAGTTTTTGTGCTGTGTTTTTCTAGTCCATCAGGTCATTTATGTTCTTCTCTAAAAACGGGTTATTCTAGTTAGCAATTCATCTAACCTTTTTTCACAGTTCTTAGCTTCCTTGTTTTGGGTTAGAACATGCTCCTTTAGCTTGTAGGAGTTTGTTATTACCCACCTTCTGAAGGCTACTTCTGTCAATTCATTAAAGTCATTCTCCATCCAGTTTTGTTCCCTTGCTGGTGAAGAGCTGTGATCCTTTGGAGGAGAAGAGGTGTTCTGTTTTTTGGAATTTTCAGCCTTTTTGCGCTGGTTTTTCCCCATCTTTGTGGGTTTATCTACCTTAGATCTTTGATATTGGTGGCTTTCTGATGGGGTCTCTGAGTGTTCTTCCTTTCTGTTACTTTTCCTTCTAACAGTCAGGCCTCTCTGCCCCAGTTCTGCTGGAGTTTGCTGGAGGTCCATTCAGACCCTGTTTGCCTGGGTATCACCAGAGGAGGCTGCAGAACAGCAAAGATTGCCACCTGTTCTTTCCTCTGGAAGCTTCATCCCAGAGGGGCACCTTCCAGATGCCAGTCAGAACTCTACTGTATGAGGTGTCTGTCGGCCCCTGCTGGGAGGTGTCTCCCAGTCAGGATTTGCGGGGGTCAGGGACCCACTTGAGGAGGCAGTCTGACCCTTAATAGAGCTCGAACACTATACTGGGAAGTCCACTGCTCTTTTCACAGCTGTCAGGCAGGGACGTTTAAGTCTGCTGAAGCTGCACCCACAGCCAACCCTTCCCCCAAGTGCTGTGTCCCATGGAGATGGGGGTTTTATCTATAAGTGCCTGACTGGGGCTGCTGCCTTTTTTTCAGAGATGCTCTTCCCAGAGAGGAGAAATCTGGCTATCTGGCCACAGTGGCCTTGCTGAGTTTCAGTGGGCTCCACCAAGTTCCAACTTCCCAGTGGCTTTGTTTACACTACGAGGGGAAAACCACCTACTCAAGCCTCAACAATGGTGGATGCCCCTCCTCCCATCAAGATCCAGTGTCCCAGGTCAATCTCAGACTGCTTCTGTGCTGGCAGTGAGAATTTCAAGCCAGTGGATTTTAGTTTGCTGTGCTATGTGGGGTGCAACCTACCGAGCAAGATTACTAGGCTCCCTCGTTTTAGCCCCTTTCCACGGGAGTTAATGGTTCTGTCTCACTTGTATTCCAGGCACCACTGGGGTATGGAAAAAACAAACAAACAAACTCCTGCAGCTAGTTTCATGTCTGCTCAAATGGCCGCCTAGTTTTGTGCTTGAAACCCAGACCCCTGGTGGGGTAGGCACAGGAGGGAATCTCCTGGACTGCAGGTTGCAAAGACCATGGGAAAAGCACAGTATCTGGGCCCGAGTGTGCATGGTTCCTCAGGCTCAGTCCCTCGCTGCTTCCCTTGGGTAGGAGAGAAAATTCCCCAATCCCTTGCACTTCCTGGGTGAGGCGATGCCCCGCTCTGCTTTGGCTCACCCTATGTGGGCTGCACCCACTGTCCAACCAGTCCCAATGAGCTGAACCAGGTACCTCAGTTGGAAATGCAGAAATCACCTGCCTTCTGTGTTGATCTCGCTAGGAGCTGCAGACCGGAGCTGTTCCTATTTGACCATTTTGCTAGCAATCCTATATTCCATTTTCCTTTTATATGAGGAACCTGACCAATTTATGTTGTTTGAACATTAAGACCTGGGTTGGATTAAACATTAGAGATTATTTTAAAGGATAATATCAGTGTTTACCTAGAAATTTAAACTTAAGTCGTGAAATTTTATTTTGCCCTTGATCCACTGGTATTAGGTCTATACAATGTTCCTATCCACTCCAGAAGACAAACAGATGTTTCTGTGAATCTGAAACTAACTCAGCACATGTAGCCTCACTTTCTAAGTGGTGTTTCGGCTGTGGAACACAAGATACAGATACCTGGAGATTAGAAATGTGTCAGTCATCACATATAGAAATAAATGCTTATTTTAGGCCAGTTGCAGTGGCTCATACCTGTAATCCCAGCACTTTGGGAGGCCGAGGTGGGCAGATCACCTGAGGCTGGGAGTTTGAGACCAGCCTGACCAACATGGAGAAACCCTGTTTCTACTAAAAATACAAAATTAGCCAGATGTGGCAGCACATGCCTGTAATCCCAGCTCTGGGGAGGCTGAGGCAGGAGAATTGCTTGAACCTGGGAGGTGGAGGTTGTGGTGAGCTGAGATCGTGCCATTGCACACCAGCCTGGGCAACAAGAGCAAAACTCCACCTCAAAACAAACAAACAAACAAACAAACAAACAAAAAAAAACAAAAACTTTGACTCTGCTTAGCTAATAGAAATTGCCTAAGTGTGAAACTTCATGTTTCCTGTGTATGGGGAATGTTACGAGGTATGCTGGTGGGAACACAGGAGAGCACATAAAATGATTATCCCCCACTTGCAGAATTTCTTGTTTGGCTAGGGAGGGAACATACTTGTACAAAAGGTGTAAAAAGATGTTGAAAGAGGTGAGCAAAGGTTCAAAGAGTAAGAGAAAGGAGAGACTACAGAAAGATTCCATAAAGGAAGATTCAGGAAGAAATGTGTCAGAAGTAGAGCAAGAGTTGCACCCACAGCCAACCCTTCCCCCAAGTGCTGTGTCCCATGGAGATGGGGGTTTTATCTATAAGTGCCTGACTGGGGCTGCTGCCTTTTTTTCAGAGATGCTCTTCCCAGAGAGGAGAAATCTGGCTATCTGGCCACAGTGGCCTTGCTGAGTTTCAGTGGGCTCCACCAAGTTCCAACTTCCCAGTGGCTTTGTTTACACTACGAGGGGGAAAACCACCTACTCAAGCCTCAACAATGGTGGATGCCCCTCCTCCCATCAAGATCCAGTGTCCCAGGTCAATCTCAGACTGCTTCTGTGCTGGCAGTGAGAATTTCAAGCCAGTGGATTTTAGTTTGCTGTGCTATGTGGGGGTGCAACCTACCGAGCAAGATTACTAGGCTCCCTCGTTTTAGCCCCCTTTCCACGGGAGTTAATGGTTCTGTCTCACTTGTATTCCAGGCACCACTGGGGTATGGAAAAAACAAACAAACAAACTCCTGCAGCTAGTTTCATGTCTGCTCAAATGGCCGCCTAGTTTTGTGCTTGAAACCCAGACCCCTGGTGGGGTAGGCACAGGAGGGAATCTCCTGGACTGCAGGTTGCAAAGACCATGGGAAAAGCACAGTATCTGGGCCCGAGTGTGCATGGTTCCTCAGGCTCAGTCCCTCGCTGCTTCCCTTGGGTAGGAGAGAAAATTCCCCAATCCCTTGCACTTCCTGGGTGAGGCGATGCCCCGCTCTGCTTTGGCTCACCCTATGTGGGCTGCACCCACTGTCCAACCAGTCCCAATGAGCTGAACCAGGTACCTCAGTTGGAAATGCAGAAATCACCTGCCTTCTGTGTTGATCTCGCTAGGAGCTGCAGACCGGAGCTGTTCCTATTTGACCATTTTGCTAGCAATCCTATATTCCATTTTCCTTTTTATATGAGGAACCTGACCAATTTATGTTGTTTGAACATTAAGACCTGGGTTGGATTAAACATTAGAGATTATTTTAAAGGATAATATCAGTGTTTACCTAGAAATTTAAACTTAAGTCGTGAAATTTTTATTTTTGCCCTTGATCCACTGGTATTAGGTCTATACAATGTTCCTATCCACTCCAGAAGACAAACAGATGTTTCTGTGAATCTGAAACTAACTCAGCACATGTAGCCTCACTTTCTAAGTGGTGTTTCGGCTGTGGAACACAAGATACAGATACCTGGAGATTAGAAATGTGTCAGTCATCACTTATAGAAATAAATGCTTATTTTAGGCCAGTTGCAGTGGCTCATACCTGTAATCCCAGCACTTTGGGAGGCCGAGGTGGGCAGATCACCTGAGGCTGGGAGTTTGAGACCAGCCTGACCAACATGGAGAAACCCTGTTTCTACTAAAAATACAAAATTAGCCAGATGTGGCAGCACATGCCTGTAATCCCAGCTCTGGGGAGGCTGAGGCAGGAGAATTGCTTGAACCTGGGAGGTGGAGGTTGTGGTGAGCTGAGATCGTGCCATTGCACACCAGCCTGGGCAACAAGAGCAAAACTCCACCTCAAAACAAACAAACAAACAAACAAACAAACAAAAAAAAACAAAACTTTGACTCTGCTTAGCTAATAGAAATTGCCTAAGTGTGAAACTTCATGTTTCCTGTGTATGGGGAATGTTACGAGGTATGCTGGTGGGAACACAGGAGAGCACATAAAATGATTATCCCCACTTGCAGAATTTCTTGTTTGGCTAGGGAGGGAACATACTTGTACAAAAGGTGTAAAAGATGTTGAAAGAGGTGAGCAAAGGTTCAAAGAGTAAGAGAAAGGAGAGACTACAGAAAGATTCCATAAAGGAAGATTCAGGAAGAAATGTGTCAGAAGTAGAGCAAGAGCAAAGGCTGGATTTGCTGGCTACTACTAATCCGTTTCTCAGGAGCATGTGCAGACGCACTTGGGAGGTTATAATGTCTGGGTCTGTTAGAAACCTATTCTGTTGGTCAGAAGTCAATCACACGGCCCCACTTTTCTGCTATGGTGGCTGGAAAATAGTTTACCTGTTTTCCTGGAAGGAAAGTGTGGCTTTTTTGAGCATTTAACCGGTCTTTGCTACATGCCCACTGGAACTTTGCAAAATAAACTTCAGTTCCTCTCCCCCCTCATTCATTTTTTAAACCTTCCCTTCTCCAAGTGAGACACTGTTAGTTCTATCAGCTATTACTCATATATTTTTTTCCCCAAACCCTCTACTATCGTGGTCATCATAAAGCAAACATTCTTGATTTTTATTGTTCTTCTCAAAATGAGGTGCTCACTGTATGTGATTTTTTAAATGCTGGTAAAGTGGGATTATTGTTTTCATTGATTTCACAACTGTAAGGTCAAAGAGAGGGCCAAGACTGGGGACTTTGCATTTTTAGAAAAAGAAGAGAATTTGAAGAAGGAAAGGGTTCTCCAGGATGCCACTTCAGTACGGCAGCCATGGGAAGCACTAGTGGTAAGGTGCTATTCTTTCCTACTTCTCAAAGAGGAAAAAAGGCATTCACATCCACAAATCAATTCATTTCCATCAAAACTCCAAAGTGAAGTCAAGGAGAACAAGTGCACTCAAATGATGTTACTTATATATTAGATTATGAATTTAAATAAAACGCCAAGGATTTCTGTATTAAAATCTTTTTATTGTGACATTAACTAGTCCACATGTCTTACATAGTGTCTAGGTCTTATTCTCCATAATTTGGCCAGTAGTCCAAATAATTATATGATATATAAGCAAATTAGCATTGCTCTAAGGAACTAATGTTTGTCACCTGCTGCTAATATGGCACTGTTGTTGTGCCATTTCAGCATATCCCTGTGGCCCCCATTCCTGATGTTTTCATCTGTAGATCCCATGAAGAGACAAAAAATGAGTCTTTTTTCCTTTTCTTTTCTTTCAACAGTTGTGCTTTCAGTGTTCTCTCTTAAGAAATATTATAACCCTGAGGGAGTGGACTTTCTTATCAGAGAAGCAAACTGATTGAAAATGATTTAGTTTCCAAATTCCTGGAAGAAGGGAAAAAGCCTAAGTGTCCATCTCTCTATCTAGTCTACTAATGAGATTACCTATTTCAATTTTTTTTTCTAAATTGAATTTTTAATGTCAAAGTTTCAGGATACACTGGTTTCCATAGTTTTAGTTTGTCCAGTTGTTTATGGTTAGACTCATTGTGAACAGTGACCATTATACTTCTCTTTTTCTATAAATGTGGCTGCTTTTGAGAGTGGAAGTTGTAGGAAACAGAATTCATTGTAATCTGAATTTAAATTTAGCTTCCTGTTGCAGCTCCTCCCCTCCCCATCCTCCCTCATGTTTCTCCCTGTCCTCAGACTGTCTTTCAGAGGCAGATGCTATGCCCATAAATGACATTTATTGATTTGAGTATTAGTGACTTTTTCTTGACAGATTCACCCATAACAATATTTAAGTAATATTAAGAGTTTCCCACCAAGCACTCAGAATAAACTAAACAGTGAATATCTAGGCAGAAAACCATGTACTTTTAGAGCTTAGTATGTTTATAATATATATGAAGGCAAACATAGAGGCAACATAAATACCTATTCTACTTGGTCATTATCTGCCAATTTATATTTTTCAGAGAAGAGTTTCTCACTAAATCACTGAGAGGCAGAGTAGGATATCTGAGGAAAATGGTGGTGGTGGTGGGGCGGGGCAGGTTCGTTATCCGGAAAAAAGATTGAGAGCCAGGGAGGATTTTCAAATTCGAATCCCTCAGCTCAGTCTTGGGGCATTTGTTTTGCCATCTGAATTATCTTGGAACCCAAAAGAAAACTGGTTGTGAAAACTACAGATTCAATTTTCTTCTTTGGCTGTTTCCATAATACTATAATTATAAACCATGCTGTGTTAGAGTGTAACATTCTTTGGAGAGCATCCTAAAGTGCACTTTGATCAAATTTTGCCTTATGTAGCAACATTTAGAAACACAAGCCTTTGTGGGGTTTCTGGCTCTTCTTCTTACTGATG
This sequence comes from Rhinopithecus bieti, assembly GCF_001698545.2. Lineage (NCBI taxonomy): Eukaryota > Metazoa > Chordata > Mammalia > Primates > Cercopithecidae > Rhinopithecus > Rhinopithecus bieti. Next base: position 5,738,547 of record NW_016805931.1, on the reverse strand, counting down.
GACTGATAATCTTATAATAGCATTAGTTTTGCCACCAATTACCAAAGACTTGTTATTATTGGTTTTTAAAGTTGGACAATCCTTAAATGTCTACAGCAACATAAGAAACAGACCCAGAAGGGGGTGGGTCAGACTGGTTTAGAAACCTCCAATCCTGGCTATTTGGTACCTCAGAATTCAACAAGGGATGTTGGAAAATATTCAAAATAAAATTAATTTAAATTCAGTTTTGCAAAAGGTTATACTGTAGAACACATTGAAAAAGAGAAGGTTAGCTGGAAAGTCAAGCATGATAGAATTTGAAAATTACTAGGCTTTAGGGTATGAAAATATTTCCCATATGTTGAGACAGAATTTGTATTTTCTTTTTTCTCAATGGAATTTTATGAGACTATATACACTCCTGCTCTTCTATATAAATAGAATAGAAACATCTCCATTTTTAAATTGTCATGGAAATAAGTAATGGCCTGTGAACAAAACGAGTTTTTTTTTTTTTTTTTTTTTTTTTTTGATGGAGCTTTGCTCTTGTTGCCCAGGCTGGAGTACTATCTCGGCTCACTGCAACCTTAGCCTCCTGGGTTCAAGTGATTCTCCTGCCTCAGCCTCCTGAGTAGCTTGGATTACAGGTGTCCACCACCATACCCAGCTAATTTTTGTAGTTTTAGTAGAGACGGAGTTTCACCAGGTTGACCAGGCTGGTCACAAACTATAGGCTTTCACCCTCCATACTTTACTATTTTGGTTAATTTTGAGGGGCATAATCTGTGGGAACATTGTTATTATTTGCCATTACTTTTCATAGCAAAAACCGCAATTACTTTTGCACCAGCCTAATATTTTCTTTGCTAATCTAGTGTGATTTAGGGACAGTGATAAATAAAGGTTGGAGAAGAAAGAAAAGGGCTGACTAGTAAATGCAGACAGAGTTGATGTACTTTTGCAGTCCCATTGGCATGTTCCATGGGCCATTTCACTTTCAGATGGTTTGTTTGGCTGAATTTAAAGGCTAGCCTCTGGAGTTTTGCCTTTCTTCTTGTGACCTGAGAACTTGCTGGCATGTACAAGTCAATTTTCTTAATAGCTTTTCTTGATTAGTCTATAGCTTCTCCAGTGAGTTGAAATGTCACATTTACTTATACTAAAATCTTATACTAGACATATTTGGGTGTCTGTGGCATCAAACCTCTTTTAATCATTTGTCTTTCTTGTCTAGAGATAGTGTCATAATATTTTCCTTGTTATAGGTTTCTAATACACTTTAAAATCTAGAATGACATAACTCCCATTGTATCTTTCTCTTTTGATCTTTTGAGAAAAAGAATTACCATGGAAAATAATACTTCTGTTTCTGTGTCATTGTTTACAGTATTTACAACTCTTTATTTTGTTGTGAATTTTTTTCTTTTAATATATTCCTTAGTTTTATTTATATATTTAATTAGTTATGTTTGCATTTTTAAAAAGTGAGATAGGTGTATCTTTTAAAAAATAATCGTCAGGTATGGTGTTAAGTTTGTAATAGCTATTAGCTATTACATTATTTTTAATGGCAAAAACCACAAATACTTTTGCAACAACCTAATATAATGAATTCAGTAGGCTTCCGTTGTTTATCTACGTTGTGGAATATAGTGTAATTCTGAAATAACTTACTTCTTATGCCATTTTTGTTTTGCTTTTTTGGTTTAGGTCAATTTTTCTAAAAGCTTTTTTCTTTTGTTTCTGCTGTATATTTGTTTTACTATGTTCTGGTTTCGATTTCTTTCTGGATCAGTTTCATCACTTCATATTTTCTTACATAATTGTCACTGCATTAGTCTATCACATTAATCAGAATAGAATTGTATATGGTATTCTTTTGCATATTTTTAATCTTGTTTCTATATTTGGTCACATCTACTTTGTCATTTTTAATGAAATCTAAATTTTCTTGTCTTACTCTTGCAGAGTTCTACTTATTGAATTGCCCTTTTCTGCTTTTATTTTATTAACTCATTTTCCCAGCCTTCCTTGGAGTTCTGATCTTTTTCTAGGTTATTAAATGGATATGTCATTCTGTTTTGATTTTTATTGATTCGTTCCTGTGACTTTTCTTCAGGTTATTTTGTTGATCTTTATTGAACTTCTCCAGTTTATTGAGTTGAATATTTTGTTATTTTATTTTATTCAATTTTTAAAATGATGAGAACCCTGAATGTCATGGGCTTTTTTTTCTTTTGAGTCCATCCTTTACCACACATCATAAGATTTTTATATAGATTTTTCAATTGTTCTTAACTTTAAAATAGTTTGCAATTGCAATTTGGATTTATTCTTTAGCCTGTGCCATTTAGAAATGTTTTATTTTAAGGTTTGCCTTTGTGTTTTTAATTTTAAAGGTTATCTTCTGATATTAATTCCCCTGGGTTATGTATATGTCTTTCACATACTTATGCATACTTATGGTTTATATAATTTCTATGTTTTATAGCTTTTATCTGCCTCTGTCTGATATATGAATAATTTTGATCAACTTTTACGAAAGTATTTTCTTTGTTTGAAGAATCCAAACTTTTAAATGTAACTGTTAGACCAACTTCATTAATTGAATTTACTCATATGCTTTATGGTCCTTTTAATTTTCCAGCTACTTTTTCTCTTCAAGAGAGTTTTGTTAGACTTTAGTACTGTATTTCTATTAGCTTCTTCTTACAGTTTTAACTATGTGTGTGTGTGTATATACACACATTATATATATTGATGCACACACATTGTAGTATATAATGTCTTAAGGGCTGCAACATTTCCTTAGAATCTATATTTTATTTGAAGCCAGCATACTTTATTTGTTTTAAGTTAAAAGTTTTATTTCTTCCTGGAATCTTGCAGGATTTCTTTTTTTTTTTCTGTTTATTTAGTAGCTTAAAAAGTGCCAGATATGTTAAGGTTTAGGTCTTTTACTGATTTATTTTTTTCCTGGAGCCATGTCACCCATTTTCCTGAGGTTAGGAAAGTTTTCTTGGGATGTGTATTTGGTTATTGTTTCTGTTTTATTTCTCTGACTCTCCTCTGGGAATGCTGATGAGCTATATGTTAGCTCCCTAGTCTCTCTTTTTCAGTTCTTTCTTCTTCTCTATCATACTTTTCTTTTCCTGTCTCCCTGTGAAGGCTTATAGAACTGTTAAATAATGCTTCAACCCACTGTCTTCAGTATCAATTAATTATTCTACTTTGCTTTTAGTTTCTGTGTAATCATCCTTTAAAAAAATTCTCTCTCCCTTTTCATTTTACCCATTGTCCATTGCCTTGTTTAACCCGCCTGGAATCCTCTTCATTTCATCCTGTTTTCTTTCGATAGAGGCCAATCTCTTGGTTCTTTATTAAGGATACCAAGTAGTCTTCCAAGTTTTTCTTTTGAATTCTGCAGTAAACATTTTTCAGAGGTTTGTTCTGAATTTTTGGAGCACTGTTCTCTTTCCCCTGTTCTGTGTTTGTGTGTGTGTGTGTGTGTGTGTGTGTATCTATATCTATATCTATATCTCTCCCAACTAAAATAACTAGAGAATCAAATATTATATATATTTGTTTAAAATATATAATAATATATATTAAATATTATAAGTATATAATAAATATTATAAGTATATATTAAATATATAATAATAATATATAAAATATATATTATATAATATATAATAAATATAATATATATATTAAATATATAATATATAATAAATATATAAATATATTATATATTATCTATGTTTTGTGTTTTATAATATATATATATATTTTACACAATTTTAAGTAAAGCCACAAAGATACCCAAATTGAAGTTTTTTGGTCCAGCTCTTTTTCTATTACAATGGTGGTGAAAACTTCAACATCCAGTTTACAGTTTAATGAACATTGTTGGGTTTAGTTGCCATTTCAATGACCATTTTCTGGTAATTTTTATTTAAAGTATCTCCTCTCAGTTAGCTTTTGATCTTTCAGCTTCTGCAGCCTGATTCTTTGATACCATAAGAAGTTATACATGGCATCTGTAATTCCCAACCTATCAGGATTGCTTCTCTGTGCTCTGTTCACCTTTTCTCCCCATTTCATCAACCAAAGGGTCTACTTCTGCAGACTAAGCCTTTCGGAACATGTGGCATTACGGGCCTCTCTCCCCTACTTTCTGCTCACTTTTTTTCTTAAAAATGCTGGAGTGGTGGAAGAAAGAGCATTTGCCTCTAAGTAAAATTCCCCAAACCAAGAACTCTGGGTCCCTTTTATCCAGTAAAGAAAAGAAGGAGTGCTTGCTTTGGCAGCACATATACTAAAATTGGAACAATGCAAAGAACATTAGCATGGCCCCACACCAGGATTACATGCAAGTTCCTGAAACGTTCCATATTTTTTTACGTAATAGTAAAGGGTTCGAATCAACAAGAAGAAATAACTATCCTAAATATATATGTACTCCATGCAGGAGCACCCAGATTCATAAAGCAAGTTCTTAGAGACCTACAAAGAGACAGACTCCCACACAATAATAGTAGAAAATTTTAACACCTCACTGACAATATCAGACAGATCATTGAGACAGAAAATTAACAAAGATATTCAGAACCTGAACTCAGCTCTGGATCAAGCGGACCTGATACATATCTATAGTGTCTCCACGAAAAATTCTCCACTAAAAACAACAGAATATACATTCTTTCATTGCCATACAGCACTGACTCTAAAATTAATCACAACCAGAAGTAAAACATGCCTCAGCAAATGCAAAAGAACTGAAATCATAACAGTCTGTCAGATCACAGCACAATCAAATTAGAACTCAAGATTAAGAAATCCAGACATAACCACAGAATTACATGGCAATTGAACAACCTGCTCTTGAATGACTCTTGGGTAAATAATGAAATTAAGGTAGAAATCAAGAAGTTCTTTGAAACTGATGAGAATACAGAGACAACATACCAGAATCTCTGGGCTGTAGCTAAAGTGGTGTTAAGAAGGAAATTTAGGCTGGGCACAGTGGTTCATGCCTGTAATCCCAGCACTTTGGGAGGCCAAAGGGAGCAGATCATTTGAGGTCAGGAGTTCGAGGCCAGCCTGGCCAACATGGTTAAACCCTGTCTCTACTAAAAATACAAAAAGCACCTGGGTGTGTGGCATGCGCCTGTAGTCCCAACTACTTGGGAGCCTGAGGCAGGACAATCTCTTGGACCTGGGAGGCGGAGGTTGGAGTGAGTGAGATTGCGCCACTGCACTCCAGCCTGGGTGACAGAGTGAGACCCATTTCAAAAAAAAAAAAATAAGTAGAAATTTATAGCACTAAATTCCCACATCAAAAAGCTGGAAATATTTCAAATTAACAATCTAACATCACAACTAAAGGAACTAGAGAATCAAGAGCAAACAAAACCCTAAGCTAGCAGAAGACAAGAATAACCAATATCAATGTTGAATTGAAGGAGATAGAGACACAAAAAATCCTTCCAAGTGTCAACAAATCCAGGAGCTGTTGTTTTGAAAAATTAATAAATAGACTGCTAGCAAGACTGAAAAAGAATAAAAGAGAAGGATCAAATAAACGCAATTAGGAATGATAAGGGGGATATCACCACTGACTCCACAGAAATTCAAATAACCATCAGAGAATACTTTAAACACCTCTAGGTACATATATTAGAAAAACTAGAAGAAATGGGTAAATTCCTGGACACATATATCTTCCCAGGACTGAACCAGGAAGAAATTGAATCCCTGAACAGATCAATAACAAGTTCTGAAATTGAGACAGTAGTAAGTAATCTACTAACCAAAAAAAGCCCAGGACTAGAAGGATTCACGGCTGAATTCTACCAGAGGTACAAAGAAGAGCTAGTACTCTTTCTGCTGAAACTATTCCAAAAAATTGAATAGGAAGGACCCCTCATTCTATGAGGCCGGCATCATCCTGATACCAAAACCTGGCAGATATATAACAAAAAAAGAAAACTTCAGGCCAATATTCTTGATGAACATTGATGCAAAAGTCCTCAATAAAATACTGACAAAACAAATCCAGCAGCACATCAAAAAGCTTATCAACTATGATTAACTTGGCTTCATCTCTGGGATGCAAGGTTGTATCAACATATGCAAATCAATAAATGTTATTTATCATATAAAAAACTAAAGACAAAACCACATGATTATCTCAATAGATGCAGAAAAGGCCTTTGATAAAGTTCAGCATCCATTCATGTTAAAGACTCTCAATAAACTAGATATTGAATGAACATACCTCAAAATAATAAGAGCCATATATGACAAACCCACAGCCAATATCATACTGAATGGGCACAAAACAAGGATGTCCTCTGTCACCACTCCTATTCAACATAGTATTCTGGCCAGGGCAATCAGGCAAGAGATAGAAATAAATAGGAAGAGAGGAAGTCCAATTATCTTTGTTTGCAGATGACATGATCTTATATCTAGAAAACCGATAGTTTCAGCCCAAAAGCTTCTTAATCTGATAAGCAACTTCAGCAGTCAGGATACAAAATCAATGTGCAAAAATTGCTGGCATTCCTATACACCAACAACAGGTAAGCAGAGAGCCAAATCATGAATGAACTCCCATTCACAATTACTACAGAAAGAATAAAATAGGAATACAGCTAACAAGGTAAGTGAAGGACCTCTTCAAGGAGAACTACAAGCCAGTGCTCAAAGAAATCAGAGATAACACAAATGGAGCAACATTTCATGCTCATGGATGGGAAGAATCAATATTGTGAAAATGGTCATACTGAATAAAGTAATTTATATATTCAATGCTATTCCCATGAAACTACCATTGACGTTCTTCACAGAATTAGAAAAAACTATTTTAAAATTCGTTTGCAACCAAAAAGAGCCCAAATTGCCAAGACAAGCCTAAGCAAAAAGAACAAAGCTGGAGGCATCATGCTACCTGACTTCAAAATATACTACAAGGCTACAGTAGCCAAAACAGCATGGTATTGGTATAAGAACAGACACAGAGGGCTAGGCGCGGTGGCTCATGCCTGTAATCTCAGCACTTTGGGAGGCGAAGGCAGGCAGATCACGAGGTCAGGAGCTTGAGACCAGCCTGACCAACATGGTGAAACCCCATCTCTACTAAAAATACAAAAATTAGCCAGGTGTGGTGGCATGCGCCTGTAATCTCTGCTACTCAGGAGGCTGAGCCGGAAGAATTGCTTGAACCTGGGAGGCAGAGGTTGCAGAGCTGAGATCATGCCACTGCACTCCAGCCTGGGCAACAGAGTGAGACTCCACCTCAAAAAAAAAAAAAAAAAAAAAAAAAAAAAAAAAAAAACAAGAAAGAAAGAAAAACAAAAGAACAGACACATAGACCAATGGAAGAGAATAGAGAACTCAGAAATAATACCACACACCTACAACATCTGATCCTTGACAAATCTGACAGAAACAAGCAATGAGAAAAAGGATTCCCTACTTAATAAATGGTGCTGGGAGAATGGGCTAGTCATATGCAAAAAACTGAAATTTGACCCCTTCCTTACACCATATATAAAAATTAACTCAGGTTGAATTAAAGACTTAAATGTAAAACCTAAGACCATAAAAACCCTAGAAGAAAATCTAGGCATTACCATTCAGGATATAGGTACAGGCAAAGATTTCATGATGAAAATGCCAAAAACAATTGCAACAAAAGCAAAAATTGACAAATGGGATCTAATTAAACTAAAGAGCCCCTGCACAGAAAAAGAAAAAAAAACTATCAGAGTGAACAGACAACCTACAGAATAGGAGAAAATTTTTGCAATCTGGCCGTCTGACAAAGGTCTAATATCCAGAACTTAAACAGATTTACAAGAAATAAACCAATGACCCAATTAAAAAGTGGGCAAAGGACATGAACAGACACTTTGCAAAAGAAAACATTCATGCAGCAAACAAGCGTCTGAAAAAAAGCTCATCACATCATTAGCGAAATGCAAATCAAAACCACAATGAGATATTATCTCACACCAGTCAGGACGGCTGTGATTAAAAATCAAAAAACAACAGATACTGGTAAGGTTGTAGAGAAAAAGGAATGCTTTTACACTGTTGGAGTGTAAATTAGTTCAACCATTTTGGAAGACAGTGTGGCAATTCCTTGAAGACCTTGAGGCAGAAATACTATTTGACCCAGCAATCCCATTACTGGGTATACACCCAAAGGAATATAAATCATTCTATTATAAAGATACATGCATGTGTATGTTCACTGCAGCACTATTTACAAAAGCAAAGACATGGAATCAACTTAAATGCCCACCAATGATAGACTGGATAAAGAAAATGTGGTACATATACACCATGGAATACTATGCAGCCATTAAAAAGGTCGAGTTCATGTCCTTTGCAGCGACATGGTTGGAGTTGGAAGCCACTATCCTCAGCAAACTAATGCAGGAATGGAAAACCAAACACCACATGTTCTTACTTATAAGTGGGAACTGTATGATGAGAACACATGGACACATGGGGGAACACCACACACTGGGACTTGTAGGGGTGGGATGGTTTGTGGGAAGGGATGGTATCAGGAAGAATAGGTAATATGTGGTAGGCTTAATACCTAGGTGGTGAGATGATCTGTGCAGCAACCACCATGGCACATGTTTACTTATGTAACAAACCTGCACATCCTGCACATGTACCCTTGAACTTAAAAGTTGAAGGAAAAAACAAAAGAAGGATATGTTCTTAGTTTTCTATGTCTACATGCCAGTCAATCGGAAGTGAAAGCTGGGTATGCCATTGAATAACTAAATTCCCTTTAGGATTTCAAAGTTAGAACCTATCTTTCTCTTATAGATTATGGAATTGATTATCCGTTAGTTCTGGTTTTAAAGGCTGTCTTCAACGGTTTTAGTGACAAGTTGGTAACAGCAGCATTATATGATGTTAGCCAGAAGCTATTTTGAACCTGAAATTCCTATTAGAAGGTTGAAGAAAACCCAATTTTACTTTTATTTAGAGCTTATGTGCTAATCATTTAATTTTTAAATCTCTGACTCTACTTGGAATGAAGACACAATCCTGTAGTTAATATTGAAGTATGAATTTTCAATTGTTTTCTTTCTTCCTTTTTTTGTTTTTTGAGGTAAGAATGTCTCAAAAGAATAAGTGAAACAGAGACTTAAAAGTTCCATGGTGACTGTTGAAATATAACGGAAATTGCACTGTGTTTGAATTTACTGTAATATATTCCTAATGTCTTATATTTGGCATGTTTCTCTTGTTACTGCTGACACAAACCAAAGAAACAAGAATTTCTTTTATGCCACTGATTTTACAAAGGTCATATAGAAAATGAAGGGTCAGATAATGGATGCTAATCATCCTCATTGATGGATACATTGACAGGAAAACATAATTGAATTGCATATATTAGTGGAAGATAAAAAACCATTTAACAAATTGTTCTTAATAGAGAAAAAAGTGATAGGAGAGCTAAAATTGACGTGAAAAACACAGGAGGAAGTTAAGGGATTAGAGTGGGAGGGAAATTAGTGAGTATCTATTTGTGTGCACGATTACATTTTTGAAATAATTAGTTGCCTAATTGTGTATCCAGATGTAGTAATTGTTGTTCCATAGTCATGATTTAAGTATTCTCTGTGTGTAATTTTCATTGGTACACAATTTTTTCAGAATCAAATTGCAGAGGAATATATTTGTTTGAAATTGCTCTAGGGGTGTGTTTATAACCCATTTTGGAAAGAGTAGAAAGATTTTTTTCTCTTCCAAATGGCTGTGAAGGTGGATAACTTCTCTGATCTTTTAGTAAACACTTTTATATTAGTTGAATGGTATGCAGTTAGTCATAAACAGGAGAGATTGAGGAAAAATAACATGCTTAATGGAAATAAATTTTCTGTACCTGATAAGTTAATTGGAATTTTTTCCTGTAATCTTTTTTTAAAAATTTTTCTCACAGATGCTTGTTGATTTAAAGTAAGATAAAAAAGAATTGTCAAACTATATATAAATCACAGCAAAATGATGATGAATTCATAGTTTTTGCTCAAGTAGAGGGATTATCTGGAATGAAAGTACAAAAAGAATTTGATAATTTAGAAGTACATTATTTTGAATGTACATTTGAACTAGCTAAAAATTCTACTCTACAGCTGACTGCACTAGCAGTTTATTAATCACATCCATAAACATGAGTCATCTGCAATTGGAGTGGGCCTCACACTTGGAACATCTTGAAGATGTTTCTTCTTTGGCTGTGCTAAATTAAGCATGCATAGAAGTTATATTGTGTTAAAATTTCCACAATGAAATCTTATTGGCACTTCCTGTATAAGTGGCTGGGAATAGAAATTCTCATTTATGAATAAAACACTTTGCCTTTTATTTGGAGGTGAACCTATTAACCTTTGGTTATAGAATAATACCAGCAATTTTATTATAAAGTGTATTTCAGTAATTGGAACTGTGTTTTATTATACAATTGGATAGAATGTTTAATAAAATGAAATGAAAGAAATTTCATCAGAAGATTGAGTTAAAAAGTTTTTGGTGATGAAATTGAGATGATGTCCAGATTTATAGCATATTTGGTAACCATAACATACTTCTTGATATACTGATTTCCATATAAATGCTTATTTCTTGAAACAGTTTAAATTTCATAGTATTTTCTCCCTTCTGTTATTAAGCAGCTCTATTCATAGTGGATCTTAGAAAATTATCCAGTGATTAATATTTCTCCATATTTGTAGCTTTCATTACTTTATATTTCTGTTTTTGCCTAGGCTCCTCATTACAAGCCTGTTCTAATGTTATAAAACCTGGCAAACCTTCCCCAAGAAGGGTAAATTTAGTATCTATGAATTTTGAAAATACTTGATGAGAGAAGTTGCTTTTAAATTATTTTGAATTTTATTAATACCAAAATATTTGAAAAGAGGAGCATGTACATTTTTCCAATATTCAAAGTTCATTCAATATACAAATAAACCTTTTTTAAAATTGTACTTCAAGTTCTGGGATACGTACGCAGAACGTGCAGGCTTGTTACATAGGTATACACGTGCCATGGTGGTTTGCTGCACCCATCAACCCATCATTTACATTAGGTATTTCTCCTAATGCCATCCCTCCCCTTGCCCCCCACCTCCGGACAGTCCCTGGTGTGTGATGTTCCCCTCCCTGTGCCCATATGTTCTCACTGTTCAACTCCCACTTATGACTGAGAACATGTGGTGTTTGGTTTTCTGTTGCTGTATTAGTTTGCTGAGAATGATGGTTTCCAGTTTCATACATGTCCCTGCAAAGGACATGAAATTCTTTTTTATGGTGGCGTAGTATTCCATGGTATATATGCCATATTTTCTTTATCCAGTCTAATACTGATGGGCATTTGGGTTGGTTCCAAATCTTTGCAAGTTGTGAAAAGTGCTGCAATAAACATATGCGTGCATGTGTCTTTTGCAATAGCATGAGGGAAGGAGATTGGAAAACATTGACTCATTGTACAATTCAAATACGCCAACTTTGTCAAATTTTATTACAATTGAAAAGCACTTATGGTACTTATTAGAAAGAAAGTGTGTGTGCATGCGTATGTGTGTAAAAACATGGCTCTTTTAAGAAGCAGGCTTACCCAGTCATTTTTTTTGAATAATAGCTGCATTGGAGATAAGAAAGTACCTCGAGACATTGTCTCTAATTGTACAGGAAAAACAAAACAAATAAAGGAGATGAAGACTAGGCTGCTGTCATTCTGTGCCATCTCTGACATCTATCGAAAGCCTAGAGGCCCAAGAATACTTCCTCTCCAGGTTGCTATTGCAGTATTTTCAGTGTCCTGAGTCTGAATGTTCCTATTTTATGTGAGCATTGCACCCAGAAGAATGGGTCAGAGCCTCTCCTATGGTCTGAATGTTTGTGTCCCTCCAAAATTCATGTGTTGAAGTCCTCACCTCCAAGGTGATTGTATTAGGAGTTGAGGGCTCTAGGGGGTGTTTAGGTGATTCTCATGAATAGGACTGTTGCTCTTATAAAAGAGGCCGTAGGGATCTCAGTTAACTCTTCCACCATGTGAGGACACCATGAGAAGGTGCCATCTATGAGGAAGCTTCTCAGATTTGCTGGTTCCTTGATCTTGGACTTCCCAGTCTCCAGAATTGTGAGAAATAAATTACTACTGTTTATAAGCCACCGTGTTTGTGGCATTTTGTTTACAGTAGCCCAGGTGGACTAAGATAGCCTTTTAAGAGGCAAGGGGATCTAAAGAAATAGGCGAACCAAGCAAGTCAGTCTGCAGCTCAGAAAATGCAAGTCCCCATTCAGGCAGCTGCCTGATGATGTTAGCTGTAATCTCCTGTGCTTGTGCCTGACTTACTGCCTCAGTTTAGCTTAGTGGTTCTCAAATGGGGGCAACTTTGACCATAGGGACATTAGGAAATGTCTGGAGACATTGTCACAGCTAGAGGAAGGGTGCTACTGCCATCTAGTTGGTAGAAGCCAGAGTTGCTGCTAAACATCCTACAGTGCACAGGACAGCGCCTACTCCCATCCCAGCAAAGAGTCATCTGTAGGAATATTTGATAAAAGCCATCTACATAAAAGCCCAACAGCTCACATCATAATTACAGATGAAAGACTGCTCTTCCTATAAGACTGGGAACAAGGTAGTAATGTCTGTTCTCACATCTCTATTCAACATTTTACTGAAGGTCTTAGCAACAGTGCAAGAAGAATAATTAAAACGCATACAGTTTGCAGAGCAAGAAGTAAAGCAGATTTTATTCATGGATGACATAAATAGGTACTTAAATAACCATAAGGAATAGCTTCCAAAAAAGGGACTTAAACTAATAAATGAGTTTGGAAAGGTATCAGTATCTCAGTCAATACAAATTTAATCATGTTTATAAATACAATGGACAATTAAAACTAAATATTTAAAAATTTCATTTATAATAATGCCAGAAAATAGAAAATACTTGGTAGTAAATTTAATGAAATATGTGCACAATTCTTACACTGAAAACTATAATTTACCAAGAGAAATTTAAGACTTAAATAAGTGGAGAGATGCACTTTGCTCATTGACCAGAAGACTCAATAACAATTTAGGATATTAATTTTCCCTGAACTAATCTATATGTTCAAATTTATCTTAATCTTCATCACAGTGGCTTTTATTTTATAGGAATTGACAAGCTTATTCTAAAATTTATATGGGAGAGTAAAGAAGGTAGAATAGTCAGAATAATCTTGAAAAAGTATAGCAATTCTACCTGACTCTACATTTCCTATAAAAATACAGTTGTACTAAAGATTATGAGGTTTTGACATAAGGATACACAAATAAATGACAGAAATAAAAGAGTCCGGAAATAGACCCACATTTATACAGTAAATTGATTTTTTTCAAGACACCGAAGCAATTAAATAAAGGAATGGAGAGTCTTATTTACAAATGAAATTGGAATAAATTGATATCCATATTGGAAAAAATAAATTTTCATTCTCTAAGTTCACACCTCAGACAAAAATTAATTCAAGATGGATTGGAGACCTAAAAGCAAAGGGTAAAACTCTGATACTTCAAGAACCGAACATGACAGGATTCAGAACATAATAACCCTCAAAATTGGTAAATTAGACTGCTCATCAAAAGACATAATTAAGTGAATGAGTAAGGAAGCAACTAACAGGATAAAGATATTTGTAAAACATATCTGACAAAGGACTTCAATCAATATCACATAAAGCACATCTACATTAATAAGATAAGGACCAAAGAAAATAGCTCAATAAAAATGAGCAAAGCATTTCAAAGGACACTTTATAAAAGTAAATATACAAATGGCCAATGAACACAGTAAAGAGTGCTCCACATCTTTCGGCTTCAGAGAAACGCATTTACAACCACAAAGAGATACCACCACACACCCACTGGAATGGACAAAATTAAAAAGGTTGAAAACACCAAATACTGGTGAGGAGTTAGAACCACTGAACTCTTATACTTGTTGATAGGAAAATTAAATGTTGTAACTACTTTGAAAAAATGTTTTGCAGATAATAAAATGTTACTTTCACCTACACTTGACCCAGCAATTCCACTCCTATTATTTACCCAGAAGCAAATTTTATGTTACACATAAAAAATTATATTATACATAAATACTTGCTAAAATATTCATAAACCCATATATTCATAAACCCACATATTAATCAAAAGGAGAATCAGTAAACAAATTTTGTCACAGTTATACAATGGAATATTACTCAGCAACAAAAATGAATGAACTACTGATACCTGCAACTAAATGAGTGACTCTCAAAGACAAAACGCTGAGTGAAGGAATCGAGACAAAAAGGGAATACATCTGGTATGATTCCATTTCTAGAAAGTTGTAGAACAAAACTAAGGTTAGAGAAAGGTGATTGCCTCTGAGACGGATGACTGACCAGAAAGAGAGATGAAAGAACTTTCTAGGGAGATGGAAATGTTCTGTATCTTAAGGATGTGGGTTACATCTTTTTTTTTTTTTTTTTTTGAGACAGAGTCTGGGTCTGTTGCCCAGACTGGAGTGCAATGGCACCATTTCGGCTCACTGCAAGCTCCGCCTCCCAGGTTCAAGCGATTCTTCTCCCTCAGCCTCCCAGGTAGCTCGGACTACAGGCACCTGCTACCAGGCTCGGCTAATTTTTTGTACTTTTAGTAGAGACGGGGTTTCACCGTGTTAGCCAGGATGGTCTCGATCTCCTGACCTCGTGATCCGCCTCCCAAAGTGTTGGGATTACAGGCGTGAGCCACTGCGCCCTGCCAGGTTACATCTTTTTAAGTATTTTAAGTAAATTGGTAGTCAGTGTTCAGGAATCCTTCTAATCACTCTTCAACAGGGATGGCTTATGAAATAGTTCATCAAGTGTTTTTTTTTTTTTTTTTTTTCTGATAAGTGGGAGGCTGAGGCAGGAGATTGCTTGAACCTGGGGGGTCAGAGGTTTCAGCGAGCCGAGATCATGACCACTTCACTCCAACCTGGGTGAAAGATGAAACGCCGTCTCAAAAAAAAAAAAAAAAAAAAAAAAAGGAATTTACACTCTTGAAAATAAATATTTCATAAGGAAACTTTAGAGTTTTCCAATAATATATTGATCAAACCAAGGACCTGTTTATCATTTGAACCCGCATGTCATAATAGAGAGAAGATAGTTAAAATTAAGTCATATGTTCCAAACACGCATGATGTATGGAAACTAGTCCTGCCAGAGATTGAGAGAATTAAAGCTTTTTGTTTTTAGCTGGTATCAATAAATGGTATACTCAATTCCATTGAGCCAGTACTAGTCTTTGGCAATATCTTTTGTTGGGGAATGGGAAGAGGACCCTGTTCATCTAATTAAGAAACACGCTACATTTTAGGAATAAAATATTGTTACATATACTTTTTGTTATTAAATCTGGGCAAACCTCTAGAAATTAGACATGGATAGTAAGCTCTTTCACAGCAAAAGTTATGAATGTTTGATAAATAATTTTAAACATTCAGTAGAATTAGACTTGTTTGGAAGGATTGTAGGATCTTTGGCAAGAAGGTATTTTATGTCCGTTTCAGATGTATACCATTTTCTCTTAAGGTTTTACAAGTTAATCAATAAAACGATTTCTTGGGGCAAGCTAAGTAGCAAAAAGAACAAATTGTATTTAACATAGCCAAATGGATCTAAGTTTAAGTGTTATTCGATTCTTGAAATGTTTGGGGCTTTCAAAACTTCGTAAAAGAATAGTGTGTATAGCATGAAGATAGGTTTAGCATGCTAGACCCTGCCCTGGATTCTGCTCATAATCCCTCAGTTATTATAAAGCCAAATTGAGTAAATCCCAAAAGGATACTTTGTTTTGCTGCAGATATTATCGGAAACAGTAACATTTTATTCTTTAAATAATATGTTTTCCCCTATTAAGAAAAATAATGTCCTATGCTTTAATAGAGATAGTATTTCAAAATATAGGTTCAAATAAGTGCTTGTGGGTAGAACATAAACAAACACGTGCACCACACAGCAGAGTCTTGACATCATATTCTAAAATGTTGAACCCTAACTTGTTCTAACTTAACAGAGAAATGTTTACCTATATATACAAAAAAGTCTGTATAATGTGTCTGTATTATGTGTATTATACGAATTATATATCCTGATTCTTGTAGTCATTTTCCCATATTATATACAGAATTATTAGGAACACGCTGTGTGGCATAGCATTTTTATTTACACCTTTGGAATGTTTGCTTTAGGATAGACTTCCCAGAAGTGATAACTGCCAGGTCAAAGGCTTTTCTCCAATTTATTTTCAAAAAAGAAATTTCGCACCGACTGTATTACTATTCAAGTATGCTTGTCCTCACTCGCCACTGGCTAGCCTTACATGTTTTTTTTTTTTTTTTAATTTGTTTTTATAATAGAACTCGTTGTTTTAGTTTGCATCTCTTGGATTACTAGTGAGTTTGAAATTTTAAAAAAACCTGCTTTTCAGGGCCCTTTTGTCTTTTAGGGTTTTAGTTTCTTAAATGATCACATCAATCTTTCTCCCCTAAAAATGTATATTTATTCATTAATAATTCGTAATAGGTATGTTTTTTTTTGGCATTTAGCCTATTAAGGCTTTAATTATATATTTGATTTTTAATTTGAAAAGTAAAATTCTTCAGTGGAGTTCTTTTTTAAATTGAATTATTTGCATTTTTATTATTTTTGTTCGAAGAACCCTAATGGGCAAGTGGAATCTTACACCCTTTATTACGCTGAATAGCAAAATGTCATTCATAGTTTCGAATTAATCTGTGGCATATGAGTTGACTTTTATTTTGGAGTATCCTTGCTTTAAAACTACAACTAAAGGAAGGCAGATGGTTAGCTTGTTTTCTCATTTCCTGAAAATGTCCAAGATTGGAACCAATATTATCAGTCTATAATGGAGGTTGGCAATGTCAAGATGGTTTGTGTCCATGTCAAGATGTTGAATCAGTGTCCAGGTCATTGCTCATTAAAGATGTTGCTCTTTGGATAAACAGGAAACCCAGAAAAAAGATTCTAACAATTTTTGATGCTACTTCACATTCCTTTGAGACAGTGTAGAACATTTTGTTCTTTAGAAAATATTCAGGTCTCCTCCTTAGTGTTACAGCACTTACTATTTGTCTATTTGTATTATTGGCTTGTGACCCTTTTTTGGGGAGTTACAAATACATTAGGGGAAAGAGTATTTTTAAAAATCATTATGCCTTTGCTTCATCTATGTCTATATACTCTCCTATTTATTATTATTATTTTTATTTTTGAGACAGGGTCTCACTCCAATTGCCCAGGCTGCAGTGCAGTGGTGCAATCACCGCTCACTGCAGCCTCCATTTCCCCAGGCTCAGGTGATTCTCCCAACTCAGCCTCCTGAGTAGCTGGGACCACAGGTGTGTGCCACCATGCACAGCTAACTTTTTGTATTTTTAGTAGAAATGGGGTTTCACTGTGTTGCCCAGGCTGGTCTCAAACTCCTGAGCTCAAGCAATCCGCCCACCTTGGCCTGCTAAAGTGTTTGGATTACAGGTGTGAGCCACCACTCCCAGCCTCCTCTTTGTTATTCTATATGTATTTTTTCATATTAATGTATAATTTTTTTCAAGTATGGGTTATTCCATATGAAAAAACCACTAATTCTCTGCTCTTCTATAGTCATTTCTTATTAGATGTGTCAGTTCTTAATTTTACGAAACATTATTTTTTTGTTCCTTATACATTTTGTTTCCTTGAGATCTTCAGAATGTAAATCAATCTCCATTCTGTTATGATTTATAATCATTTACTTCTCAGATGATTCCTCCTTTAGTGCTTTGTGCTTTCTGTTATATTCTTATTACTTTTGATCTTTTATTGTTCTAATTTCACCTCTTCTCAACCCATTCCCACACTGGCAACTGTTACATGAATGGCTGGTCAGATGGAATCCACATATGTTCCATATGCATGTATAGATTTTACTCAAGCCACTAGTGGAGACACTATTCCTACTCACACATATGAGTACCAGCCTCTCTGTGATGCAGCAATCATATCTTGACATATCTAGAAAGTTTCATCCTCATCAATAAATTACTTCATCTTTCCCCAAAAGGGAATTTCACATTAACCCACCCAATTTAACAATTTAGGAAAAATCAATTCAGTGACATGAGATAAAAGATGGGCTGTCAAAATTGCAGTGTCTCTAAGGTGATTCTTTTTGACCAGACTAGAAATACTAATCTGACACTATTTTAGTTGGGGTTTCCTGGTACATTTCCATGCCATAAAAATTTCAATGAAACGGAACAAATTGCATATTTAATTATAGTTTCAAAAATTTACATTCTCGGATGAAACTTTTTCTCTTGTCCCACTCTTGCCATAATTGCTACATTGTCTACTGTTAATTTGCATTTTAACTGAGCTTTAAACATTTAACCAGAGGATGATCCAATCAGAGATTCTATAACCATCTCAGTAATTGGTAGGCAAGTTATTTTTTATTGCTATTTTAGCAGTTGGGAAGTCTCCTCTACAGGGGTGGGGAAAGAGTTGATAACCTTCAAAACAGACTCTTTACTTTGGGACTGTGATGAGAGAAACAGAACAGAAGTTAAGAATGGTGAAATTAGAAGAGACAGATGGTGAGAGATTTTCATGATTTATAGAATCACCCAAATTGTCTAAAATTTACGCCAGAACTTTTTACCAGTTAGGGCCAAATATCATGCTTATTTTGAACTCCTGTAGGTACATTTAAATCAGACATACTGGACTTTGCATTCTGTTATTTTTTTGAGGGGGGTGATATTTAAGGAATTCTAGAAACAGCCTACTTTAGACTTAGTGTTTCCAGCAACTAACAAATTTAAATATTATAAACATTTTCTAAAGCATTTTCTTTAAACCACTCTGGGGAAAGACATGAATGTAAGATGACTGATTCTTAGATTATCTGCATTTAGAACAACCTTCTTTTAGCTGCAAAAATGTAGTGATGGTGTTCTCAATGTGAGACAGGGAAGATTTTAGTAGGCACAGCAGCTGTTAACTCAGATATAGTTGTACATGTTCCTTCTGTGTTTTCTTGTAGGTGAATCAGCAGTTTAGTTTAGTATGAAAAATAGCGATCTATAAGATGATTCTGAAAAATGAATTCTCAGAAATTTAAGGTACACACATGACATGATTTGGTGAATATGAAGTGCTGAAGTGAAATACTCATATCCCATTATGATCATTGATGTTCTTGTTGCAATTATGGTCATCATGTCAAGAATAGAATCAATTTGATGTGATTGAAAATAACAAAATGCTTTATGTTTTAGAGAAAATATAAATGATTCATTGTAAATGAGAAACCTCAAACTGAAAGCACATAAAATACCAGCTATGAGAGTTGCATTTTGAAGTCTCTGACTACATGACAGTTGTCTGTGAAATAAAATATCCAGTTATAATATTATTTATAGTTAAAAAATCTTTTGCACACATATCACTAGTTAACTATTTTAGCCCCATCTTTCCTATGTGCCCAGCAGTGAGCTAAAAGCTGTGCATTTAATGCATTCTTCATTTTATTTTTGTTTTGTTTCATTTTGTTATTTGTAGAGATGGAAAGACCAAACAAAAAGATGTCAAACTTTTCTGGGGTGAAGAGGACATTTGCATTTTGATTTTAGAAACCTAAATTAGAGGTTTAGGAAGACTCATAAATGTATAGCAGAGGTTTGGTGGTCAAAGCTAGAAGCTGACCATCACGATGGGGCAAATAATCATTTAACCTCTTCCTCTAAGTATTTGATGTAAGTTCATCAGCATATTTCATCTGTGACATTATCCAAGAAGCAGATGAATCTGAGAGAAACAATGCTTGCAGATTTGAGGGGGAAAAATGCTTGCAGTAGTTAGTCTCAAAATAGCCCTAGGTGATGATAATCCTTGCACAAACACAGCACATTGTTAGAACAGACAAAAGTCTGTGGAGGTTAAGAAGACCTCTGTTCCATGGAATCTTTCAATCACTTCCAGAAATACAATTTAATTAAATCAATATTTTATTTAGCTCTAGGTACAATATTGATGCTAAAGAAGTTCTTGTTGAACCAACAAATGGATGCTCCTTTAAAATGCTGGTGGCATCATAAATGGCATGTTAGCATCAGGTACCTCCCTCTAGGAGCTTACACATAAAAACAAATGTACACAAATAGCAATAATCAAATACAATATTAGGGGATTGTATCAAAGGAGAGCTAGTGACAACTGTTGATTTAAAGATTCAGCCATTTCAAAGTTGTAGAAATTTTAGGGATATAAACTATAAAGTCCAGAGAAAGTATAAACAATATTTCTGCCAAGGATGGGAATTGTGAGGCACGACTGGATATTGCCATAAGGAAGAAGTGGCATTTGAGCTGGGTAGGACTTTTACATTCAGAAATGTAAATAGGCACGTGTAGAGAAAAGGAGGCAGAGGATTCCAGATGGAGGGAATTTATTAATTCTTCATTTTACATTTACTGATTACTTCCTATGTACAAGACACTAAACTAAGTGCTAGGAACACAGGGTAAATAAGAATTTTAATTCTTTGAAGAGCCTCCCCGCAGTAGAGGAAACACGTACTTGCAAGAGGCAATCTATGGTGCTCTAAGGCCTGAAGGGGGCGCCTCTCCTACACAGCAATACGAGGGTGGAGTTTATTCTCATGGCACCTCAACCCAACTGACAGCTAGGGGAACTGCATTTTCCGGCAGAAGGTGCATTTTGTATATTTGTATCCTGTTTTATACACTGCTTTGTGCTGAAGTTATTCAGGCATGTCTCTTCCCTCTAGACCTTAAGTTCATGGAGGCCACAAGCTAGGTTTTACCATTTTTGTATCCCTCTGTGCTGTCTAGAGTAGTGCCTTGGACACACAGTAAGCATTAAAGACTTTTCGATTATAATTAAGTTTTGTTTTTACTGGGAAATAAAATATGTCTTATGGAAGGCATGATTGTCCTATTCTTCACTAATCTAGTCTTTCATAGTCTTTACAGTGTGTTGTGTGGCAGAGGCCAACAGTAGTTAATCCTGTGTTGAAGCCATACCTTTCATACTTGAAGTTATTTTTACAATGAAAACTTTGCAGGAAGTTCGCATCCCTTTGTGGCTAAGGTGTTTTCTATCAAGGGGGAAACAAAAAGAGAAACATTAACAAGCTACTCTTCTCATTTATTTCTTTTAAAGTTAATTGTTAAAAAGTCACCTTTTACCCCAATTTCACATTGAATTTAAGTTCATTCCTACCTATCTGACACTAAGTCAATATTCTGAGATTGTTTAGGAGGCTTATTTTCCTCAGCTGTAAACTGAATTACCTTTTAAACCATTTTCTAGCTAACAGTAAATGGTCCATAAAACATATGAATAAAATGAGGACAAACATTTCATGCTTAAATAGCTATAATGGTAGTTGGTGTAAAGGGCTGGAGTTTCAAAAATAGCCAGTGACGAATCTCTTAGCGGCCACATTATATTATCTGTGGTTTTTGCAAAAGTGTCGTTTGCAGCTATTCTGACACACATCTTACTCTAGTTGATAATTTATGATGTTTTATTTTATGTAAACAAATGTCTGTCTATCTTTGGAGTACAAATATCGATGGAGATCAAATGTAAGAAAAAAGTGGTCATGAGTTGCTTTCATTGTTGTCAAAAATGGTCTTTAAGAATGTTGTTTTTCTTTAGACAATACTACTTAAGTATCTACAATAGCTTGTTGTATTTCATGGGAATGGTATTACTTTACAGCTTCTTCCAGGGCATGTATCAATCTCCTCTCTCACTAAGGAAACAGACAAATTCTGCTATTTCTTAAATAGTTTTTTTGTGGCACTTATAAGAATTATCATGTTTCCCAGGTGGTTGTGACAGATTGAAGATAGCTATGCCTGAATTCATGGTGAAGGATATGAGAACGTGTAGTGTTAAATGGGCGTCCTGTTTGCCTGAAGTTGTCCAATTAAAATGTCTTCACTGATACCAGCTATTTTCTTAAAGCTCTGTATTTGCTCAGAAACATTGAAATGTTCCTGTCCCTTTTACTTGTGCACTATGAAACATTTTAGAATGCTTTTCAAATCTCGAAATCTGGTGATTGCATTTGAAACAGTTTTATAAACATGCAAACCCAGTCACGTGATCTGCTGGTTTTTTGTTGAAACTGCCACTCACATGCCAAGGTTTGTACAAATAGACCCGAAAGGAATTCTCAAGGTCATTTTATTGCAATCCATCTTTGATGAATTTGGGAACTTGTGGGCACCACATCACTCTATGAACTTGTAGCAGGGAGCTGAGGTTGGCAAGGTAGTATCTCTTTGTTTTCACTTTAGTAGTTTTATATTCATACATAGCTTTTCTTCTTAGGGTAGAAGTCTTCCTCTGCTAACCTTCTTTTGCTGTCTTGATTTTTCTGAAATTTCATTTTTTAAAAATTCTTCAACTCCCAAACAGATTTGTTGTTTTTCTTCTCTGTAATTTTTTATTCATATCTGTGTATTTGGATTAAGGTTATTTTCTAGTTGTAATGGAGAACATTAGGCAGGTTATTTTTTTGTTTGTTCTTTTCTAAATAATCAGGACTTTACACAAAGTTACATGCTCAAGAAGCAACAGCAGAATCCTTATTCTATATATTTTTCAGCAGAGTGCCTTAGCAGACATTATGTCCTCTTTCAAGTCTGCACACCAATGTTTATGACATTCTAGACAGCTACCGTTTAGTACACCTTTGTACTTCAGGTCCCCTTTGTGGTGGTGCATGTTTGCCAAGAGTCCCAAATCTGTTAATGACTGTTGTACTTGCTATTATATTATATCATATAATTACTATGTAGACTGATGTAACATATAAGTGAAGAGAAGTGTTTATATGAAAACTAAATAGAAGGCTAGTAAATATGCTAAAAATATTACCATAGAATTAGGTGTAGGTGAGCCAATCATAAAAGATTGGGAGGAAATGTGAATGATTCTTAACTCAGACTGCTTCTCGAGTGCCTTAACTTCTCAATTACAAAGAAATACTGTAAGTCATAGATGATGCATAATGGATGTTTTTGATGTAAGACAGCTTAGAAATCTAAGAGATTCAAACTCAAAGCAAAGGCCTTGGCTCTACATCAAAAGAGTAGCCAACTATGTGCATTTAAATGTTTACATTTATAAAGAATGCTTGAGGTATTATTTCTGAAGATTCTTGACTTTAATATATTCATTTAACAAACTGGCCAACTACCTATCCTCATTATGTCAGATAAGAGGGCTTCTAACATGAGAATAAGTCACAAGCCTCTAGCTGTTCTCTATTTTAAAGTGGGGATAAAAGGTGAACAAAGTGTTACAGATTCTCACTATTTGAGTATCTAATATTGGAAAAGGATCATCAGGTACATCTGTCTGGTCTGGACCCAGAAGAAACAGCTCTTTCATCAGTGGGTCTCTGTAGGTGCAAAAACAATGACAGTGATGGGACAATGTTCTGTTGCCTTAGTTGTCCTGGAAAAAAGAAATATCATCGGGGGCTCTTTTCTGTGATGCAGCTCATGGCAGAGTACACCACTGTCATCCTAAACTTTTAGCTAAAAGCAGGCAACACCCTTCTTTTTCATATACTGCATTTGTATCTGAATTAGGACTTTAGTGTTACAGTTAAGACCTACAGGCATTGACTATTTTGGGAAGAAGTCTGGTGACCAAAGAATGTGTTCCTAAAAAGTGCAACTTCCTGGGAGTTTCCACACCTAGGTAAGAGACTGTCTCAGGGACTTTTTACCCAGAAGATAACTCTATTATTGGTAGACATAATAATAGCAGAAATATAGGCTACCTTATTTTAATGATTATGCATTTTTAACATTAATTTTTAATTTCCTTGAGATCAGGTAAAACATTACTAGCTCTTTATACTACCAGGCATAGTTACCTAAAACAAGGTGAGTGCTAAATAGATGTAGAAATAATGATCAAGTTCCCAAAGTGTACTATTTAGCTATTTTGCATGACAATTTTAACAGAAATTTGTCTCCTATGACAAATTGCAGTTTCACCATATTAATTAGTTGGATCTTGTGTCATCTTTCCATTCACTGTGCTTCCTAGAGTGGATGATTCTGTGTATTTTAATGTTGAGATGTGACCACACTGTATTCATTCAGCTGGTTTCTCAGAACTGGCTGAATACGGGACAGTTTTTTTTTTTTTTCCCAGTAGTGAGCTTGACTCAGTGTGTAGGAAATAACACGCAGTCCTCATGTTCCTTTCTCTTTTCTGCAGATGGTAGTTCATGAGCCTCCCTCAAATATAACAGCAGCCCACAGATGAATTTATCAAAGAATGTGGCCACCTTGGGAGACCTCACACATTTTACAGGCCCTGCTGTGATATAGAGCAATCAACTCAATTTTTTAATGTGTTCTTTCTATATTGTAACTCCCATGAGGTGAAGTGTTAAGCTGCATTAAGCCTCATAAGAAGAAATTTGAGTTCATGATGTGTATGTAACTTCACAGTAATTGTAATTAGTATAATCTGCTTCTTGAATTTGCTAACATATTTGGGAAAAATGTTACCATTTTTTTATTTCTTTTAAATTACTTAATGCCCAAAACTTTGCAGTAGAGCATTTAGTACCTCTCACAAAATTTCTAAGTGGCTTTGATTGTATGCAGAATTACATCAAATGATCAGGAGCAGACAGTTCATGAAACTAAGAACATAATTTACAACATAACAAAAAAAGTATATTTTGAGTTTCAAAGTATGAGTGAAACCTGAAATTGAGTTTTTTGTAGTCAACTATCTCCTATATATTAACCAAAATTTATGAAAAAATATCTATGACAAAATAAGACAAAAGATGGGCAAGACTTCTAATAGAATAGGGAGATTATGCATTAGGAAGCATGTATCTATGTAGATATTAATGAACCTGGGGGTATAAGATGGAGATCATATTAGAAAACATGGTAATATAGTAGATACTGCTCATAATTATAGTCAGAAATTTTACCACCCCTCTCAGTAATTGGTAGAATAAGTAGACAGAAAATCAGTAAAGATATAGAGACTTGAAAAGCAATGAAATAACTGCATCCACATTTTAGAACATTCCACCCGACAACAGCAGAATATACATTCTTTTCAAATGTGCACGAAACATTTACCAATACATATTTTAGGCCATACAATATATCTCAGTACATTTAAAAGGATTTCAAAATATGTACTCAAACCACAGTGGAATTAAGTTATAAATCAGTAGCAGAAAGATGCCTGGAAAGTCCCCAGATATCTGGACACTAAATATCATACTTCCAAGTAACTCATATGTGGTGGATTGAACTGCAGCCTCCAAAAGCATATACCTATCTCTTAACCCTTGGAACCTGTGAATGTGAATTTAGTTGGGAAACTGATCTTTGAAGATGTAATTAAGTTGAGGATCTCCAAATGGAATAATCCTGGATTATCCAGCTGGGCCCCAAATCCAACAAAACGTGTCTTTATAAAAGAAAGAAGACAAGAGGATGTAGACACAGAGAACATAGTAATAAGAAATTTTATTTGTTTTATTTGAAATCAAATTTTTAATGATGATGGACTCCATGTGGTTTCTAAGCTACAGCTTCTCATTATTTCTATGAAAGGCACTTAGAGGAAAAAGAATGTTTTCACTGTCACTGAAACCTTGGAATCTTCATATTAGACCAAATTAAACAAGTTGCCATAGGACTTCCAACCTACAATATGCTGATGTACTCTTCAATCTTCATTGATCAAATGTAGCATATTCCAGATTTTTTTTTTTTTTACCATATAATCCTTTTTTCCCCTGAATAGTCTTGCCTGACAAATAGAGCTCATTTTGAGGAATATATATATAGGTTTATTTCTCTCTTGTTCTTTAAAGATTAATTGCTATATCACATGAATTTCAATTCATTTAGATTCTATACACTAGGAATGATAATGATTTACTTGTTTCATATGTTGAGTAATGTTGTTTAAAACAATGTTATTGCTACTGAAATACAGTATCTCTCATTTTTTTTTTTTTTTCCTTTTTTCCTGTTGGCCAGCCTGGAGTGCAGTGGTATAATCACGGCTCACTGTAGACTCAACCTCCCAGGCTCAAGCAATCCTCCCACCTCAGCCTCCTGGGTAGCTGGGACTACAGGCGTGCACCAACAGGACTGGCTAATTTTGTATGTTTTTGTAGAGACAGGGTTTTGCTGTTGCCCAGGCTAGTCTCAAATTCCTGGGCTCAAGCCATCTGTCTGCCTCGGCCTCCCAAAGTGTTGGGATTACAAGATTGAGCCACCATGCTCGGTCTCTTCTTTTCTTATTCTTAATTTTTCTATTATTTTTCATTTCTTTTGCTTAATTTTTTAAAAAAGTTTTGGTCATGTTGAAACTGTCCTGAATGATATCTATTATCTATTGAAATAAACTCTTGTTCCTTTCATAAATTTCTTATCATTTAGAATAATTCTTGGTAAAGATTTCATAGATTTCAGCCATCATAGTTGGTATACTACAGAAATGACAGTGGGGAGAGGCAGGAATAAATTTAAAGTAGTGTGGATATAGAATCAGTATATTTAGTGACTTTTTAGGAATGGTGAATAAAGGATTATTATAATTTCTGTTTTGGTCTCCTTGGAGATTAAGATTTCCTTACTGAAATAGAGAAACCAGAAGGAAGAGCAAATTTCCACAGGAAGGACAAGAAGTTTGATTTTGGATTTGTGTGGTTTTGAGGTACTTTCTTGTATATTTGGAGAAAGTGTCTAATAGACAGGGAAGTCTGCTACTGAAACAAAGTAGAGTGAGAGGGAGGGGTAGACTTAGCTCCCCCTGACCTTGTATGTATCTCTTTTTCAATATTTATTTCTAAATTAGGTTGACAATGCTGCCTATCAACTTAAGCAGGTGCCTGAAATGATTGAAACGTCCTTGTCAACAGGCAGAGTGTATTTCACATGTTAAGTTCAGTAATGATGACCACAATGTCCTCTGCTACATTGACCTCCAAAGCCTTAGAGATTTGTGGCCTAAGAATTACACCAGATAGATTTTTATCGCAGATAGTCCTTATTTTAGATAATAAACATATTTTTAATTAGTAAGTTAATAATTAACATTTATAGAGCCCTAATGTGAGCCCGGCCGTGCTATGTATTATTTATGTTTATCAACTCGCTTAGCTCTCACAACGATGCTATTTACTGATGAAGAGTTAAGGAACTTCTCAAGGCCCATGACGCATCCTGTTTTCAGGCATCAGGTGCTAAGGGTTTGTTCCAGCAGCCTCTGACATCTGGTTATATGAACCTGAGGCCATGAGGTATAGCTCTCCCTGCCTCAGATTATATCTATAACTTTGGCTTGTACTTCTTCCTGGTTTGTTTCTTACTCTCTCATTTTATTTAAGCTACCATTAGTGACTTAGTAATGTTTTCAGATAATTTCTATTCTGCAAAAGTTAAATTTAATTATATTCATTAATAGTTTATCCTATTAAAGAATTGAGACTTCCAGGAAGATGGAATATACATAGCTTTCCCTATTCCTCCTGCTAAATACAATTAAAAATTTTAGGTGTGTGTGTGTGTGTGTGTGTGTGTGTATGTAGAGAGAGAGAGAGAGAGAGGGAGGAATACTCTGAAATATGGAGAGAAGGCAGAAGGCAGACTGACTTGGGGCCTTGGGGCCAAAAGAAAAACATTAATTGCTGTATCACATGAGTTTCAATCAATTTAGATTCCTTACTCTAGGAATGATAATGACTTACTTGTTTCATATGTTGAGTAATGTTGTTTAAAACAATGTTATTTGTATTGACATAGAGTATCTCTCCTTTTTACTTTTCCTTGAGACAGGGCCTTGTTCTGTTGCCCAGCCTGGAGTGCCCTGGGTTTTCTTTTTTCCTCATATATACCAGACTTAGAGTTTAGGAAATCAACAACATGGGCTGGGCATGGTGGCTCACACCTGTAATCCCAGCACTTTGGGAGGCCGAGGTGGGCAGATCATCAGGTCAGGAGTTCGAGAATAGCCTGGCCAACATAGTGAAACTCCGTCTCTACTAAAAACACAAAAGATTAGCCAGGCATGGTGGCGGGCATCTGTAATCCCAGCTACTCGGGAGGCTGAGGCAGGAGAACCATGTGAACCTGGGAGGTGGAGGTTGCAGTGAGCCGAGATCATGCCATTACACTCTAGCCCAGGTGATAGTGTGAGACTCTGTCTCAAGGAAAATAAAAAGAAATCAACAACACAAAAATACCAATGCATTACACGGTAAACAAAAGCATTCTTAACAAAAGCATGCTTTCTATAACTAAAGGACTAGAGAGGGTCAACGTAACAAGACAAAACTTTTAGACAATAACCACCATATTCCAGGTAAATAACAGAGAAAGCATTGTGGACCCAGTCACATCTATACCTGCAAAAACCATGTCGGGAGTTTAGGTTTTTACCTTTTTGAGATTCTAATGAAGTACCCCGATGTCCACACTGGGATAGTGTCAGAAAAGGGCAAGGAAGGAACCAGGAGTTTTATCATCACTGAGCTCCATTTCTATTCTCAGTGTCAGTCGAGACCACATGGGAATTCTGGACTTCCACAGCCATCTGGAAGTAACAGGGTGCTCTCTCTTCTCCTGACTGGGCTGGTGTCAGTGGAGGCCTAGAGAATATTCAGGACCTTCACCACTGCCCTGTGATAACGAGGTCACCCTACCCTCCTTGCGTGTCAGTGGAGACCACGTTGGGAGTTGGAACTCCTAGAATTCTCACATTCACTCAGCAGTAATAAGGAACCTCTTCCTAAAATGCTGAATGGGGAATCTGGGTTTTTGCATCCATGTAGTAATAATGAGGCACCATCACCCACCCCTTTACCTGCCAGAGGGTATCAGAGAAAGCCAATTAAAACAGAAGATTTAAATAAGACATGGTTTCTTAACATAATTTAAAAATGAACGGGTTTTAATAAATTATTCTTAAACCAAGAACTAGATCTCAAAATGAAAGACAATTGCAATTAATAGATACCAATGCTGAGATGACAGAGATGTTAGAGTTATTTGACAACAGTTTTAAAATAGTCATGATAAAAACGCTTCAGTGAGTAAATCTGAACACCTTTAGAATGAATGAAAAAATAGAGAACCTGAATAAGGAAAGAGAAGCCCTCAACAAATAAATGAAAGAGAAAAAGATGAGCCACATGGAGTTTTAGAAATGAAAAATACAATAACTAAAAGAAAAAGCTTAGTGGATGGGTAGAATACAGGAGATAAAAAATAATGAATAAAATGGAAGATAGAAATTACCTAGCCTAAACAACAGAAAAAAATGGGAAAAACAAAACAAAACAAGAGCCTCATGGGCCCATGTAATTAAAACAAAAGATCTAGCATTCATGTCATCAGAGTACAGAAAGAAATGAGAAAGAGGGATGGGCTGAACGAGTACTTGAAGAAGTAATGGTCCCAAACTTCCCAAATTTGGGAAAACACATAAACCTGAGTGAGCCATAAACAGGATGCACCCAAAGAAATTCGTGCCAAGACATTTCGTAATTAAACTTTCAAAAACGAAAGACACAAAGAAAATCTTGAAAGCAGCCAGAGAAAAATTATTCCTTACATATATAAGAAAATCAATGAAATGGCAGTAGGTTTCTCATCAGAAACCACGGAGACCAGAAGGAAGTGACACACATTTTTTTATGCGCTGAAAGATAAGAATTGTGAATCTTGAATCCTGTACTCAGTGAAAACATCTCTTCAGGAATGAAGAGGAAATCAAGACATACTTAGATCAAAACAGATTATCACCAGCAGATCTACTCTAAAAGAATGGTAAAGGAAGTTAGCTAAGCAGAAAGGAAGTAACATATAAAGGAACCTTGGAACATTAGGGAGGACAAAAGAACATGGTAAGCAAAAATATGTATAAACATCATAGACTTTCCTTCTTCTGAGTTTTCTGAATTATGCTTGATGGTTGAAAAAAATTATAACACTTTCTGATGTGGTTCTAAGTGTATATAGAGAAAATATTGAAGGCAATTATAAATGTGGAGTGTTAAAGGGATGTTCAAAGAGGTACGGTTTCTATACTTCACTTTAAGTGATAAAATGACAAAACCAATAGACTTTGATACATTAAACAAATAAGATGTAATAGCTAGAGCAACTACTAAAAAAGCTGTACAAACAAAAAGTAAAATGGTAGAGTTAAGCCGTAGCATACCAATTATTGCACTAGCTGTAAATAGTCCAAATGCACCAATTAAAAAACAGATTGTTACCTTTTTTGTGGTAAGAACACATAAAATCTATTCTCTTAGCAAATTTCAGTATATGATGTAATATTATGAACTACAGCCCTCATGCCAGTACATTACATCTCTAGAATTATTTATCCTATATAACTGCATTATGCTATGGTACATAGGATTGTTTCCTTGATTTCTTGTTTGGATAGATCATAATCGGTGTAAAGAAATACAAATGCTGGTATGTGGATAGATCATAATCGGTGTAAAGAAATACAAATGCTGGTATGTTGATTTTGTATTCTGCAACCTTACTGAATTCATTTATTAATTCTAACAGATTTTTGTGGAATTTTGTATCATGTAATCTGCAACTAGGAATAATCTTACTTCTTTTCTTTTTCTTTCTTTTTTTTTTTTATTATACTTTAAGTTCTAGGGTACATGTGCATAACGTGCAGGTTTGTTACATATGTATACTTATGCCATGTTGGTGTGCTGCACCCATCAACTCGTCAGCACCCATCAATTCATCATTTATATCATGTATAACTCCCCAATGCAATCCCTCCC
>NW_016805931.1:5694037-5703136 GCF_001698545.2 Rhinopithecus bieti | reverse complement strand
ATTTTCCAGGTGTTGTGTGTCTCAGTTCCCCTGGCTAGGAAAACGGATCCCCTTCCCCCTTGCGCTTCCAGGTGAGGCGATGCCTCGCCCTGCTTCAGCTCTGGCTGGTCAGGCTGCAGCAGCTGACCAGCATCGATTGTCCGGCACTCCCTAGTGAGATGACCCCAGTACCTCAGTTGAAAATGCAGAAATCACCGGTCTTCTGTGTCGCTCGCGCTGGGAGTTGGAGACTGGAGCTGTTCCTATTCGGCCATCTTGCTCCGCCCCCCCACTTCTTTTCTGATATAGATGTATTTTTATATCTGTTTCCTCTCTAGATGCTCTTGCTAGAACTTTCAGTATTATGTTGAATAGAAGTGGCAAGAGTGAGGATCTTTGTCTTGTACTGGCTCTCAGAGGAAAAGCCACTTTTCCCCATTAGATGTGCTAATTTTCTTTTGTTTGACTGTAGTAATCATTTTGTTATGTATATGTGTATAAAACATTGTTTTATATACCTTAAATGTTTACAATTAAAAAATTAAAATAAAGACACATGATATAAAGGAGAAAAACAAACAAAAGAAACTTAAAGCAAAACAAAACAAAAAACAAAGATTGGCATTATGGAATAAAAAGTATGACCTAACCGCTGTCTACAAGCAACTCAATTCAAATATAATGATACAGGCAAGTTTGAAATAAAAAAGAAAAATGTATATCATATAAATATTAACCACAGAAAAGCATAAATAGTTATACTACTATCTGATAAGGTAGACATCATAACAAAAAAAATTACTAGTGACAAAGAGGTACATTATAAAATGATGTTAAAAGAAAAACTTTAGACAAATTAAATTTAACAAGTTTAATCGAGCTAAGAATGATTTGCAAATTAAACAACCCCCAAAACTAGAATAGATTAAGAGCAACTCCAGCACTGCTGTGTGGTCAGAGAGAATTTATGGAAAGAAAAAAGAAAGCGATGTACAGAAAATAGAAATGGGATACTGAAACACCTGGATTTGTTACAGCTGGGTGTTTGTCTTATTTGAACAAGGTTTGAATAGTTGGTTGTCTGTGAATACTAAAGTATGGCTACTGTGATTGGCTGAGACTCTGCTACTTATAAGAGTAGGTTGCTGTCTATTTACACACCCTATTAGGTTACAGTTCACTGTATACATATAAACAATCAGGCCTAACTTAAAATGTGTAAGGAGTCAGCTTTAGGCAAGTTTAATTTAGCCAAGATAAAAGAGTCACTTCACCAAGAAAACATAGCAATCTTAAATGCATATGCAGACAACAACAGAGCTGAAAATATGCAGGCAAAACCTGATGGAACTGAAAGGAGAAATAGACAAATCTATAATTACAGTTGAAGACTCTAGCCCTTCTTTCTCAACAATTGATAGAACAACTAGGCCATTAGTCCTCCAGGATATAGAAAAACTCAACACCATCAACCAACTGGATCTAATCAACACTTAGAGAACATTCCTTCCGATAACAGCAAAATACACATTTTTTCCCAAGTGTCTATAGAATTTATAACAATACAGACCATTAGGCCATGTAAAGAATCTCAACCAATTTCAAAACAATTAAATGACACAGAGTGTTTGTTCTCTGACCACAATGGAATCAAACTAGAAATCAGTAAGAGGAAGATAATACAAAAATCTGTAAACATTTAGAAGCTAAACAACAACAGACTTCTGAACATCCATGGATTAAAGAGAAAATCTGAAGGGAAATAAAAAAAAATTAAGCTTAACAAAAGTACAATTCACTATAAAATTTGTGGGACCCAACTAAAGCCATGCCAAGATAAAATTTATAGTACCAAATACATACATTAAAAAAGAGAAAAAGGTTCAATCAATAACCTAAACTTTTACCTCAAGAACCTAGAAAAAAGGTAAAATTAAACCCAAAGCACACAGAAGAAAGAAAAGAATTGGTTTTGTAGGCTGATTGGGGAAAAATAATTTATACAACCTTGCTTCTGTTAAAAAAAAAATATGAGTTCAAAAAACACATTGTGGCCTTCAAAATGCCAATACCATGTTAAATTATCAGAAATTAAAATTAATAAATTGAGTTGATGGTTACTGTAATGATTAAGATAATCATTACTTATGGTGACCTTTTTTCCAATCATAACCAAACATATCTCTGGAAATGAGTCACTAAGGATGGCTCAGCACCTTTCTCTTTTGATTAATCAAAATTATATTAAATATATTGTATTTTATATTAAAGAACAATTTAGTCATGAATTTAAGCTAGTGTTAGAGAATAGCTAAGTTTCTCCTCATATTCATTTCCTGATTTATGTAATGAAAAGCAGAAAATATTTTACCAGTGTTTCTCAACCTTGGTTGGAAATCAGAATCACTTAGGGAGCTTAAAAATATACTGATGCCTGGGTCCCATCCAGGGAGATTCTGAATTGTTCTATGGCAAAAATTCTCAAAATACAGTATTAACCTTGCAGCAGCAGCAGTACTTGGAAACTTGTTAGAAATGCAAATTCATAAGCCCCATCCCTGATCTAGCAATCTCTTGTTTTAACAACTCCTTCAAGTGATTTTGAAGCAGCAGGTCTCAAGCTTTAATGTGCATTTACATCTCCCAGAGAATCTTAGGAAAATGCAAATTTTAATTTGTGGTCTGGATATTATACACTCTCACAGATGCTAATCCTGCTGGTAGCAAAAATATAATTTGAATTACAAGAGTCCCAAGTGGGAGTGCAGCCAAGGTGAAAACAACTAGTCTAGATAGCTCTATGGGACACTGCCAATAGCCCATGCAATCTGAACTATCTCTGCTTGGTTTTCTGTACCTGAGGTTGTAGAGTCACTGAAGAGCACATATTTCTTGTTCTCTTTAAAGTGATGATCTGGTTGGACATGGTGGCTCATGCCTGCAATCCCAGCACTTTGGGAGGCTGAGGCAGGCAGATCACTTGAGGTCAGTTCATGATCAGCCTGGCCAACATGGTGAAAACCTCTCTCTACTGAAAATACAAAAATTAGCTGGGCGTGGTGGCACGTGCCAGTAATCCCAGCTGCTTGGGAGGCTGAGGCAGGAGAATCACTTCAACCCAAGAGGCGGAGGCTGCAGTGAGCCGACATTGCACAACTGCACTCTGCACTCCAGCCTGGGTGACAGAACAAGACTCCGTCTCACAACAACAGCAAGGAAACAACAAAATAAAACCTAAAGTGATGATCACTGACTAAGAGGCTCCTTGGTTGCCCAAGAATCCCAGTTGTGATGGTTTTATCCCTTATTGTCTGGAACTAATGTTGAACACCCTGCTTTTTAACTTCATCTTGTTTTTTTCTACCCCCATCATCAATATTTGTCTGATTCACCATCTTTCAAGATTCTCCTCTTCATTCTCAGCTAAACATTGGCTGATGGGATGCACAAATTCTAGTGTATCAGAAGAGGATCAGCTTCCTCCCTTTTAAAGTAACATGGATCCTTTTGTGTATGGAATTGGTGGGTTCTTGGTCTTCCTGACTTCAAGAACAAAGCCCCAGACCCTGGCGGTGAGTGTTACAGTTCTTAAAAGCAGTGCCTCTGGAGTTGTTTGTTCTTCCCAGCGGGTTTCTGGTCTCACTGGCTTCAGGACTCATGCTGCAGACCTTTATGGTGAATGTTACAGCTCTTAAGGGCAGTGTGGACCCAAAAAATAAGCAGCAGCAGGATTTATTGCCAAGAGCAAAAAAACAAAACTTCCACACTGGGGAAAATGATTGGAGCAGGTTGCCACTGGCTGGGTCAGGCAGCCTGCTTTTAGTCCCTTATCTGGCCCCTCCCACATACTGCTCATTGGTCCATTTTACAGAGAGCTGATTGGTCCGTTTTACAGAGTGCTGATTGAACCATTTTGACGAGGTGCTGATTGGTGCTTTTACAATCCCTGAGCTAGACACAGAGTCCTGATTGCTGCATTTACAATCCTCTAGCTAGACATAAAAGTTCTCCAAGTCCCCACTAGGTTAGCTAGACACAGAGCACTGATTGGTGCATTTACAAACCTTGAGCCAGACACAGGGTGCTGATTGGTGTATTTACAATCCCTTTGCTAGACATAAAGGTTCTCAAGTCCCCACTAGACTCAGGAGCCCAGCTGGCTTCACCTAGTGGGTCCCTCAGCCTGCCAGTCACGTGCAGTGGGCCCGCACTTCTCAGCCCTTGGGCGGTTGATGGGACCCAGCGTCTGTCGGTGAGGCTTGGGCCTCCCGGGAGCCCACCGCGGAAGCGGGGAGGGGGAAAAGAGGGAGGGAGGGATGGCAGTCTGCAGGTTCGGAGCCCTGCCCCGTGGGGAGACTGCTGAGGCCCGGTGAGAATTCGAGCCTGGTGCATGTGGGCCGGCAGTGCTGGAGGACCCGGCACAACCTCCGCAGCTGCTGGCCTGGGTACTAGGCCCCTCACTGCCCTGGGCCGATGCCGGCCACCGCTCCCAGTGCGGGGCCGCTGAGCCCCCGCCCGCGCACGCCAGACTGTCAGCGCTTCGCGGCGCGCAGCCCTGGTTCCCGCTCGCACCTCTCCCTCCACACATCCCGGCAAGCGGAGGGAGCCGGCTCTGGCCTTGGCCAGCTCGGAGAGGGGCTCCCACAGTACCCTGGCGAGCTGAAGGGCTCCTCAAGCACGGCCAGAGTGGGCGCCGAGGCCTAGGGGGAGCGGAGAGCCAGGGCTGCTAGCACATTGTCACCTCTCACTTTCACCATCTCCTGATGCCCTGAGACCAATGTCTTGAGAGCATCACATCTTGTTTCATGCATTCTGACTGGGCATGCTCATCTATTCCAATATGCCTGAGAAACACTTATGTACTGATCACGCCGTGGCCAGGCCAGATCTCTCTGGCTTGTCACTGAGTGGACATCTTTCCTGTGATTTCTCAAAGTCACGTCAAATTCGGTTTGCCCAGACTAGAACTCATCTTCCCCACCATGTCCGCTTCTCCTCCTGCATTCTCTGTTTCAGTGATAAGTAACTTGGGGGGCATTTTTGATTCTCCTTCCCCCTTTTCCACCCCAAATGGAACTTATCATTAGGATCTGTGGATTCTATCACTCTTGATTCCACCTATATTTCACCACTTTGCCTCTACTTCTCTGGTGCAGGGTTTCATCATCTCTTGCTTAAATTGCTACTACAGTGTCCTGACTAATTTCCCTGCCTTTAGTCTGTCTGTCAATTTCTAATCCACTTTCCATATGGCAATGAGAGTGTTTATTCTTGCCACTTCTTATATCTAAAAGTCTTTAGTAGCTCTCCATTGCTCTCAGAATTAAGACTCCTTATTATGACTTAAAAATCATTAATTATCTGGTGCTTGCTCACCTTCCAAGGATCTTCTTTTCACCTTGAACTGGATGCATTTTCCATATGTACCACTTTCTCTGTAGGTTCTAAGCCTTTGAAGAGGTGATGCCTCTGCTTGGAGTGTCTTTCCATTCTCCCATTAGCCTAGTTCTTATTCTTTTTTATTTGCTAAGACACTACCTCTGAACAGATGCCGTCCTTGACCCTGCCTCTCTCAAAGGTGAGTTTCATACCCTCTTCTTGTCCTTAGTGTTAAAATTATCACACTGAACTCAGTTCCCTCTTTACTTGTTTATCTTCCTCAATAGCCTTCAGAAGGGATCATCTTCTTCACTTCTGCCCTTAGCATCAAGCCAAATGTCTCTATAATAGAGACTATAATAGTCTGTGCTAA
The DNA here is from genome assembly GCF_001698545.2 of Rhinopithecus bieti. Classification (NCBI taxonomy): domain Eukaryota; kingdom Metazoa; phylum Chordata; class Mammalia; order Primates; family Cercopithecidae; genus Rhinopithecus; species Rhinopithecus bieti. The sequence goes on along the minus strand of NW_016805931.1, from coordinate 5,697,405 downwards.
ATAGTTATTAATAAACAAAATACCCAGTTAGTGTAAGGAAAGGAACCTGCCATGGTAAATCAGTGTGAGAGAGTTTTTGAGGCAGTCATATAACTGTTAGAAATACACAAATCACATTACAGTAGTGACTTCTCTTTTTATCACAGTGCTCAGTTTCTTATTCCAGGATATTTAGAAAAAGTATACCTAAAAGAAGTGGAGAAGTCATTAGGTTGAATGACGTATTTTCTTCTGCTGAGGTGTTATAATGTAATTTTTAAAGGGCCTTGGTTAGCAATTAAATTCTTTATATCCTTGCAGCAGTTCTTTTTTTCTAGGTTTCATTTCCTTTCAGAACAGATGAGGATTTTTGTGTAACTGATACAATTCCGTGTTCTAAGTCCTCACCTTCTCTCTGTTTCAGTTTCTGGGTTGTATGTGGTAGATTGCCCAGTCTATACCTAATCAGCACTAGGTCAGAGAAGAATAATTTGCCTTCATGTTGTGGAGCTGGCAGCCTTCTCTGGTGAGTGATAAACCCATGCCATTCTAAAAGATCTGCAGACCTGTGTGATCTCTTCTTCCAGGGAGCTGTAATTACTAACTTTGATGGAAATGCCAGTTTTAAAAGATTGCAGTTCATTTCCTACATGCATATTTGCCTAGGGAAATTTTGTAACATCAAGCGAAGTTTACTAAATGAGCAGCAAATGAATAAGTATACGGGTTGATGACAAACACTCCAGCCCAACATCTCCAGGGCCTTTGCCAATGTTTCTCTGGAATTTTGGACCCTCAAGGCCATCTGAGTTTTACCATGTTCTCCTGATTTCTGTTGTATGGGGTCATCCTCTTCAGCAATTTGCAGAGCATAATTTTAATGCTGTCTCCCAGGTGAAGGGTTGATGATCCCTTTATAGACCACATTCTAGCACAAATTAATGTCACTGTTTCTCCTGTAGGAGGAGCCTGGCACACTGAATACCAGTGGAGTCTCGCTCTCTAGGTTTGTCTTGGGAGCTAGGTATGCTTATTCTTGTTTCTGTCCCTTTCCTTATGCACTGCCACAAAGGAATTGCTCTAGAATCCATTTCTTTTTCCTCATCTCCTCCGTTTCTTTAAATCTTATTTTGTAAAGTTCAAGTTTCATTTCCTGCAATCAGGGAATACATCGTGGTGTCTAGGTGCTTTGTCATTCTCAATACTGTGTGCCATTCTTTCGAATTATTTCATGTTTCTTTGGAGCAGAGGTTGTATCTTTTACTTTATATGGAAAAGTATGACTTCGTGCAGCATATAACTCAGACTGAGGCCATTTAAATGTTGTGTTTCATTTGAAATGACACATGGAGCTATTGTTGCCAAATTTCTTACTGTCTTATCTGAAAACCAGATTAGCGTAGGGAAGGCTTGGAGCTTTTTCAAACCTTCTCCTCATATTTTCTCTGGCTTTCAGAATTACTATATAGGGCCTTTTCTTTGGTGGGGATTATACCTCATGGGCTCTCATGTAACCAATTTTCCTCTCATTATGGGACTGTGAAAGAAAGAATTACAGGGTGAAATTATAGAATTAATGTTAAAAGGAATTAGTTAGCTTCTTTATTCCTTTAATTTCCAGTTCCAAGAAAAGAATTAGATCAATTACATTTCTATGAGCTTGATCTCACTTATACCATCAGCACCTAGTATCAGTGCCTGGTATGTGAAAACAGGTTTCAATAAATATGTACGTAATAGATTTATCATACTAGGAAAGGTGGCTATAAAAAAAGAGTAACCTCATACTAAAATGAGGAGAACATCAACATCCTCTTTGCTAGATGGCCTCTTTCTACATTTTTTATTCTCTTGAGTATTCTGGAATCAGTAAAAATGGTGTTTTCAAATAATCTTATCAGAAATTCAACTGCATCTTTGCTTGGTAATCTGCAGTTTTGGAAAGAACATATTTCAATAATAAAGAATGACATAGACCTTTTTACATGGTAAATAGTAAAATAAAATATGACATTTTAAATTTAAGTCCAGAGTTACTGTTTCAGAGCTGAATACAGCCATCTGAATGATAAGCAGAGATTTCATTGAGAAAATCTCTACTTTTCATTCCTACTGGCTTCCCTATGTCATGGAGAGCTCAAAATATCATCACTGAATTAGTTTTCTAGCTGACTTCCTCCTGGTCGTGTTTTACATGTTAGTGACATTGATTTCTGGACTTTTCTTTTTACCATAGGTCTTACCTCATTTATTTGAAATAGAATTGATTAAAACAGCAAAATAAAACAATAGAGATAAAGATGAAAATGTGGTATAATTTTAAAATTACTATACTAGGTATAGAGTCATAATTATGAAAAATTATTCTTATCTGAATGATGCAAACTGCTCAGCTTTTATGCTTTAGAAGATATCATTACTAATACCTAATTTATTGGATTTGAACATTCAAGAGCAAAGAGATGATACACCAATGAGTTCCCTCGTCTCCTACTTTCTAGTTTATGTAATTGTAAATGAGTATCCTAGATTATCGGTTGCTTTTGGGGTATGTTTTGTGATGATAATGATAAAAGAAGCAGTTCAGTCATGACATTTGCAGTTATCTTTCTTGCAGTAACCTTCTAGAAATGACTCTTCATCTTTCTAGCTCTAAATTGGCTTGTATTTTCCCTGTCTTCGTTAATGGTGTACTCATTCTTCCAATTGTGAAAGTAGAAAGTCAGCTTACTCTTTACTCTTCTGTATCCCTCTGAACCACTGACTCGTGGCAATTTCCCTTTAGCATGTGTTCCGTATCTGGACCTTCATGTTCAGTCTCATTGTCTCTCCCCTGGTTCAAGTTCTCAGATAATAACCTTTTGCCTTTAGTCTTCCCAAGCCTTTAGTCTTCCCCATTTCAATTCATCTCCTGTACTATCATAAGACAATTATTGATTTTGCTCTTTTCGTTTCCCCTTCCAGCTTTGTTAAGATGTAAATGACAAAAATTCTGTATATTGATGGTATAAACGTGATATTGTGATACATGTATACATTGTGAAATGATTAAAGCAAGCAAATCAATATATACATCATCTTACATATGTATAACTTTTTGGTGGTAAGAACATTTGAGATCTACTCTTAGCAGTTTTTAAGTGTCCAGTATATTTTATTAATTGCCGTCACCATGGTGTACAATAGACCCCTAGTTCTGGAGATTTTGCTATTTTCTTTCTTTTTTTTTTTTTTATTATACTTTAAGTTCTAGGGTACATGTGCATAACGTGCAGGTTTGTTACATATGTATATTTGTGCCATGTTGGTGTGCTGCACCCATCAACTCGTCAGCACCCATCAATTCATCATTTATATCATGTATAACTCCCCAATGCAATCCCTCCCCC